>NW_008333889.1:1268353-1298403 GCF_000622305.1 Nannospalax galili
CTGAAGTATATCATTATATATTAGATATTTTATCTTGCAACATAATGCTTCAAAGAACATTTCATATTAAAAAAACATATGATTATTTTAATAGATAACAGCTACATATTTGTGTCATATTTAAGGGTGACTTGGTGAAAGCTTTCCCTGAAATTAAGAATGACACAAGATGTTCCATTAGCATCACTTTTATTTGGTATTAAACACAAAGGAAATGCATTAAGTATGCTTTTAAGGAAAAAAAAACAAAACTGTTTTAATTATGCTGACACATGCCTGTATTCCCAGAACTTGGGAGGCTGAGACAGGAGGATCCTGAGTTGGAGGCCAGCCTTGGTTACTTAGTGAGGACAGCATTGGTTACTTAGTGAGACAGTCTCAAAAAATCCCACAAAACTATAAATATTGTATAGGAATAAATAAGACAATGGCAGTTTGCATATAGCATGGTTGTGCATGTGAAATACTGAACAGAATTTATAGACTATTAGACATAATAAATGAATTTTGCAAAGTCACTTTCACAACAGCTATATAAGGAGAAGTCAATGATGTTTCTACGTACTGGTATCAAACAACAGAAATATAAAATTTAAAGCAACATGGTTTAAAAGAGCAACAAAATATCAAATACAAGCAGATCTGATAATGGTACATAAAGTATATCATATATATTCCAGAGAGAATGAAACAAAACCATTTGAAAAGGTGGGAAGTACCATGTCACTGGTTTGAAAATTCTATATTGTAGGAGTTATTTTCCCCAAGTTGATTTATAGTTTCAATAAACTCTTAATCAAAGTCCCAAAAAAGGGTGTGAGTGTGTGGGTGCGTGCATGTGTGTGTGTCTCTGTATGTGTGCATGTGAGACAAACAGAGGCACAGACTCCACAATCATCATCACTTGATTTATAACTGAAATATTAGCAGGTGGGGTGGAACTGATGGACTTTTCAATAAATAACACTGTATTGACTACCTATCCTTGAGGAAGAAAGTGAATTTTGACTCCCAATTTTATTTATTCCTTATTTTCTTCCTTCATCCTGGAGTGCAAAGGACTAAACCCAATGCCTCATGCAAACCAAGAATGCACAGTGTCACTGAGCTACACCCTCATCTTTGACTCTTTATTTTGGATTACAAGTAATAGCCAATTTTAGAAAGATTATAGATTTAAAAGTAAATAGATACTTCTAGAAGAAAACAAAGTTATCTTTTCATAGTCAAAATTTCTGTTATCATTCAAGAGTTGCTCATGAAAAGAAAAATGTTAAACTCTAGGAAGCCACAATCAAGCACTATGTATGAAGAGTCACTATTTAGGAATGAAGCTCTAGTTCAGTTGGTGGAGTGCTTGCCTAGAATGCATGAGGCCCTGGATTCAATTCCCAGCACCATATGAAACCAGTGTGCACTTAGGAGGAGGAGGCAAGAAAATTAGGTGCTCAAGGTTATCCTCAACTACAAAGTGAGTTTGAGATCAGCCTGGACTTCATGAGATCCTGTCTTAAAATGTGAACAAGGGGCTGGAGAGACACCTCAGCAGTTCAGAGCACTGGCTGTTCTTGCAGAGAAACTGGGTTAGGCTCCTGGCACCCACATGGTGGTTACAACCATCCATAATTCCAATTCCTTGAGATCTGATATTCTCTTCTGACTTCCATGAGCATTTCACACACATACACAGTATACGCTTACATGCAGGCAAAACACTCATACATATAAAAATTTTAAGAATAATGAATTTAAAGTATTTTAAAAATGAAAACAAAATTAAAAAGTATGAAGACAGTATAAATTTTAAGACAGTAAAAGGGAAAATCAAAGAATAGGAAATATATTCTGAATACAATATACATATACACATTTATATTTATGTACAGACTGCTCCTGTATTTACTTGTGCATATCTATTCTTGTAAATTAACTTGTATCCAGATTATAGAATTCCTACACAATTGTGGGTTCATTTTACTTTTGTATCTTTCCAACAGTGCTTGTCAACAGTGCTGACTTGACCATCTAGCTCTTTCTGCCCTGCCATTATGCATACAGGCAGCAATTTGCTGACTAGCTAGATCTTTCTCATTTTCTCATTCTTACACCTCCCCAGTCCAGTGCATATTCTTTTCCCTGTCTGAGAGATTGAGGCCATTACACAATAGTTCCTGAAGCCAATTTAGTCTAAGTGAGGTGGTACCTTATTAAAATGACCTGGGGATCTTTACAAGAATACCAATGATGTGGGGTCTGGTGGCATGATCTGTAAGATTGAGGTCAGCCTGGTCTACATAACAAGTTCCAGGCCAGCTGAGGCTATAGGGAGAACATATAAATCAAGAAAAAAATATTCTATCAATGTGACAGAATCTACATCATCAGAAATAAAATTTACAGGAGTGGACCATATGTATTTTCAAAAAGTATAACCAGGTGACTCAGATATGTAGCCAGGGTTAACATGAAGCTTTTCAGAATATTCACCTTTTGTATCACACTATTTACAGGTGCTACTAATAATTAAAACTAGAGCTAAGTGGTTACAGCTTGAGTTAAAAGTTGAATATTAGAAATAGAAACCTATGTGGCTGAACTAATAGTGTCCTGTGGATCACCGTAAATCCCATTTTAACCCATTAGAAAGTTCAAGTTTTGTTTGGCTTAAGGACTAGCAACTTCTACAATATGTCCAAAATCAGAGTCAGAATAAGCTTATCAGAATTCAGATTATGATTAAAGTTCTCAAGAAACACGTATTTCTTTTTAGTCTATGAATTTTTCCAGGTTCAGATTCCTATTTTTAATATTTGAATTTGAGGGGACTGTTTTAGTTTTTTGCTTGTTTTGTTTGGGGACCGGGTCTCCCTATAGCCCCAGATGACCTGGAACTCACTATATAGACCAGGTTGACTTCTATCTCACCGAGATCTGCCTATCTCTGTCTCCCAAGTACTGGGATTAATTATGTGTGCCAGCCTCTGACTCCTCAGTACTGGGAGTCATTATGTATGCCATTATATTCAGTGAATATCTGAAATTTTCATAGATAATACATTAGTCACTTTCCTATTGCTGTGATAAAGCATCATGACAAAGGCAACTTATGGAATGAAGAATTTATTTGGCTTATGGTTTCAAAGGGATAAGACCCCATCATGGTAGTTGGGGGGCATGGTGGCAGGAGGTAGCCAGGGCAGAAAGCTGAGCAATTACATCTTCAAGTAGGAACAAGGAGAAAGTAGAAATCCAGCAAGACTTAAGAACTCTCAAAGCCTTCCCCCACTGACATGCTTCTTTCATCATGGCCACACTTCCTAAATGTTCTACAATCCTCCCCAAACACCACCACCAAATGGAGATCAAGTGCTCAAATACTTGGAGCATATGGGGGACATTCTCATTCAACCACCACATTTCACTTTCTGGCTCCCATAGGCTCATGACCATACAATGCAAAGTGCATTTAGTCCAATTTCAAAAGTCTTTAACAGTCTCAACAATATCCAAATGTCCAAAGTCTCTTCTGAGAATTAAGGCACTCTCTTACCTGTAAGTCCCCAGCAAAAATCAAACTATATGCTTCCAATATGCAGTGGAACCAAGTGCACATTCTCATTCCAAAAGGGATAAATAGAGTCATACTAAAGAAACACTGAACCAAGCAAGCCCAAAACCAGGAGGGAAAATACCAAATCCACTAGTTCCATTTCTGATGTCTGGGACCTTATTTCCAAAGGGCTTAGATAACTTAGTCCATCCAGCTTCACTGCATGTAACATACATCTCTTTCTTGTGCTGGCACCATTTCCTGTATGCCGTGCTCCTTGGCAGGTGTCTCACAGCTCTGGAACTTTCAACATTTGGGGGTCTCCATTGCCAGCCAGGCTTCACCTTTACAGCTTCACACAATGGCATCTCAGGACTTCTTGGCCTGTCAGGGCCTTCTTTATTCTGTAACACCCCTGATGCATGCTTCCTGGACTCCACAGTTCTCTGAAACTGCTGAGGAAGAGCTGATGAACCCCCTCTTCTTGCATTCTTCTTGCCTCTAAAGTCAGCACCAAGTCACTGTCAAGTTTGGCTGCCAGTTTGGGAACGATCTTGGCCCACTTCTTCCACATTATCAGCAACTTTCATACTTGTGGTTTTCTAAAAGTAGGTAATTCCTTAGGCCTTTTCCTTTCATAAGTCTTCTATTATTCAAGTGTAAATCTGGAGGCCTCTCCTTAATTGCTCTACTCTCCTTATCAAAGAGAGCTTCTCCTTCAGCACAGGCTTTGATGCCAACATTAAGCTTCACAGTATTCCTTTTCTCCCCAAACTACAGTCCGCATTTTCCTCTGTGCCATTGCTCATGTTCACTGTACATCTGTATAATATTCACCATTAATAACCAAGCCACCATTTCCACATCAGAATGTCTTGAAATTTCCTCTGCCAAATAAGTTAGTCCAATTACTTTTCAACTTAACCTCAGGCATGTGCTTAGCCTATGGGCAAACTACAGCCAGATGCTTTGCCAAAATATCCCAGTTGTTGTTTAAGTCCTTTTATTCCTCTGGATCTACCTTGCTCTCAGCACTACTTTCTTCCAGGATCCTTCTGGAATGACCAATTAAGCTTCGTTTAGAGCATTCTGTTAAGGTTCAGATAGCCCTGCCCCTCGCCAACATGATCCCAAGGACTTCTAATGCTCCTGAGAAAAGGGAACCTAGCTGATAAGCACCTTGGTCTTTGAAGTCAGGAGAAGCAGACTTTTCTCCACTGTTTGGCCAACACAGCAGGCTTCCCGGTTGATCTCTAAAGAGGACAGGTTTTAACGATCCCGCTCTCCCACTTCCCCCCCAACTTTAAAAAAAATACATCTTCCTGCCTTCTGCAGGAAGCAGAAGCCTCCCTTTTAAAAGACCCCAGCTCAAGACATGGGCAGACATTTTCCATGCCCGGAAGGGAATCTGTCCCATGTGTTCCTTTGCTAATAAACACTATTTTGATGGAGTTTTATCTGTGCCTCGGTGCCTCATCATCCATTCGCTTGTTCTCTGCCAACTTTTTAACTATCACATTCAACTCCTTTTCTACTACAAACTTCCAAAGTTTTCCACATACCTCCCCAAATCATGGTCAGATTCTTCACAGCCCCACCCATACCTGGTATCAATTTTTAAATTAGTTACTTTTCTGTTACTGTGATAAGATATCATAACCAAGGAAATTTACAGAAGGAAGATTTTATTTGGCTTATGGTTCCGGAGGGATAAGAGTCCATCCTGGTGGCTGGGGAAGTGAAATGGCTGGAGCAGAAAGCTGAATGAGCACATCTTCAAGCAGGTTCAGAGAGCAGGGGGAAACCAGAAATCTGGCAAGGCTTAAGAGCTCTCAAAGCCCACCCCCAGTGGTGTACTTTCTCCAGCATGGCTACACATCCAAAAGGTTCTATGACTGTCTCCAAACAATGCCACCAAATGTGACCAAGTATTCAAATACTTGAAACCTATGGGGGATATTCTTATTCAAACAACCACAGATAACCTCTTCCTGAATCATCAATTGATTGAAAAAAATTTTTTTCCTGCTAAAGACAAAATTATCTTATATAGGTCTTGTGGAAATGTAAGTATCAGATATGCTACTTACATAAAGAGGCAGAAATTGACACCCTCCTACAGAGGAGGAAATTAATTGATTCCAGAAGAGCTAGAAGCAGGGAAGGTAGGGAAATGGTTTGAGACCTCTGTGGAGATGTGGAGCATAGAGTTTTCTTAGAATGTGGGCAAAAACTAAATGGAAAGAAGATTAAGTTACAAAAGAAGAAAAAGAATTTTTATTTTCCTCTTTAATACCAATTTGAACCTTCCTTTTCTAAACTCATCTTCTCTCACTGACAAATGTGTTAACAAGTTTTATGCTGTTTGCTGCTGCTGGTATTTACATGATTGTCCTAAATTTCTGGCTTAGACAGCACATGACTTTTCAGTTACAGTATTGTTTTTCTATTATGCCAACATTTGCTGAGGAAACTGGAATACGGTAGTGTTCTGTGACTTGGAAAATAATCCACAAACTTGATCTGAATTTACATATAAAAAAAAATCACCCCTGGGCCAGCAGTACCCACTGGAGGCCAGTTGCTCATTTTGCAATCATTAATCCCTTAAACATAGATGATCAGCTAGCCAGCTTGTCAGATCCTTCCAGGGGGAGGTTGATAATGAGAAGAAAGATGGGAAGGGAGAGTGACGAGGAAATGAACATCAATGGAGCCAAGCCCTGGGGAAGCCCTGCTAGGTACTTAAAACCAACTATTACTCAGGACAATGATATTTAAGGGGCGACATCAAAACTTCCTGTGAAGATTTTTCAATATACAAAATCCTGAGCTGTGTATGCAATTAAGCAGCACTAGACGTCATTCTGATGTGACCTTCCATTTGAGAATCACTGATACTGTAACCTGGATGTTTCTCTTTGTAACCAGAAGACTTCACTAATAGTACTCCTTTCTCTTTTCGTCTACTCGGGGACTACTGATATTTCATTTTTTGTTTCATTGCCAAGTCCCCACTTCTTTCCCTACCCCACAGATAGAACAATGCCCAACATAGAAGAGGTATGGTAGAAGGAAGAAAAAGAAGAGGCGATGAAAGAGAAATGGAGTTGGTCTTTCAGAGAGGAACATATGAAATGAGTGACCAGTCCACATTAAAATATGAGATTTTACATTCTGAATTTTTGTAGTATTTATTTTTACAACTTTACTTACACGGAGAACATGGAGCATGATTTGGCAGTCTGAGTGCAGTTCCATAATCCTTTTGTTTAAGGGTAAGAACTACCTTCCCTCCTCAAAATTTCCTATAATAATAGCTAGCAGGTAAAATTGGGAAGTTCTGTTTCCTGGGCACTAAGGGACTTTCTAGACTCTGAAATATGACCAGATTTAATTCCAGAACTATTAAAATAAAAATGTTTAACTTTAGAAGGATTTAACTTACTTATTTTAGGTAAATTATATCTGACAAGCATTCAAATCAAATTGGCAAGTATTTCATATATACTCTGAAACATTACTAATAAACATCTCTTTAATATTATGACACAAACTTGTGAACAGATGGGGATGTAAATCTTGATGCTACCACCCAGGAACTGACCTTCATGTCCTTGATGTTGCTACCAAAGTATTAAATATCAGGTTAGGGAGTTGATAATACATAGATTGTTGTGCTGGACTATCCTCCAAGTCAGACAGACACCATCTTCTTGAATTCAGCTGTGCCAGCTGGCCAAAGATCTTCACAGCTGGGCTTGACTTTTCATACCCCACATAGAAGGAGGGGCAGGAAGAGTCACCTGACCATCACCTGAGTATTCAGTCACACCTCCCAACCCATGAGGAGCAATTTGGCCCTAATTGCACATGGCCTGGGGGAAGGGCTGCAGTGTATAGGTTGGAGGAGACTAAATTTTGTGTGAGAAAGTCATCATCCACGCTTGGGTGAAGATTTTTTTGGTGCCACCTCAAGTTGGGAGCACCCATACTCGTTGTAAGTAAATCCACACCCACTGCTAAGCCCAATAAAATTACTGGCTTCCCAGAGTACATTTAGGTGGGACGGTTTAGTTTGTTGTTGGGACCAAGGGAGGAGGGGAGAACATTGTTTACACTCTCCCCTAGAAGGAATTTTAGCAACATGGATGGTTTGGGGTTGTGGTAAAAAGGAGGTAGAAATTGTAACCTGAACAGAAAGACAAAAAACGGACAGCAGACAGACAGCAGACTAGTATCTTATCTCCAGCCACTCTAGACACTATTCCTTCTGCTTTCAAATGCAGAGTCAGAATCTAGGGAAAGATGCTGTTGGGGAAATCGATGTTCTCAGGGAAGGTGCTATGTGGGGGCAGTAGCTGTGGTGAAGCATGGTCCTCTGTGATTTGCAGACAGGAAGTATTAAAACTGAAACCTAAACCAGGTGTGGTGGTGCCTGCCTTTAATCCCTGTGAGATTGAGGCCAGTCTGGTCTATATAGTGAGTTCCAAGCCAGCTGAGGCTATAGAGAGACCCTGTCTCAAAAAGATTTTAAAAAAAGATAAAAACCATTACTACCACCACCCCAAGAACAATAAAAAACAACAGGAACAAAATCAACAAGACCAGAAACCTTAGTGAAGGAACAAAATAAATTCAATCTTAGGAGCACCCCCCAAAAACCTCAAGAGACATTGGAAGAAAATGGAGAGAATTCAACAGCTTCACAAGCCAAAGATTAAGAGCCAGGTATTCACATCCCTTTCTCTTTTCCCCATAGGCTGATGCAAGGCACAGAAACATTACAAATTCATATTTTATACAAGTTTAAGTGTTGAACGTTAACCTTCATGCTTTCCTTCCTTCTGGACAGCATCTGCATTCTGACTTAAGAAAAATTTAAGTGTGACTTGTAGCATTCAATATCCAGTTTTGCATCTAGGTGGACTAAGGGAGATACCAGCTTGATCTTGCTTTTGATTACACCTTAAAGGAGGAAGAGGAGGGAAGGAAGGAAGGAAGGAAGGAAGGAAGGAAGGAAGGAAGGAAGGAAGGAAAGAACCTGAAGAATGAAAAGAAGAAAGCTTCCCTACAAGAGTTCACATATTTCTGACTTTTGAAACGTTTGCTCAATTCAGATCCTGAAATGTAACTGCCAAAGATAAATCAATCCTAGACTAGGCTTCTGCTTTCAAGAAAAGGATCTGTAAGAGCCTTGTTTCTGAATTCAAATTTTGTGGCTTCCAAAAGACAGGAATAATCCTCACTTAACTGACAACTCAAAGGAACATTATTATTGCTTGTGTGGGAACTTCATAAAAGTAAAAATATCAGTAACAGGTTTGGGATCTGTTGCCAATGCTGTCAAAAGCATTTACTGTGACAAATTACAAGACCCACATGACAGCAGACAGAACAATGGAAAGCATGCTGATCCTGTTCTATGTAAGCACGCACCTTCTTGCAAATATCTTACCTCTGCACATTGGTGAAACAGAGGATTTATCAAGAAAACCATCAAGGAAAATTTTTTTAACTGGAGTAGAAATTCCTTTTGCACTTCATAATTTGATTTTTGTAAGATTAACTGGTTTCATATAGAATCCTTAATGTGATGCACAATGCAGAATCAGAATTATGTAAATGTTTTAAAAGCACAATGCAATTAGATTATTTTAAAGAATAATCTAATTCAGATTTCTACTTAGACTCCTATTTACACTGATAATTCATGTATTTTAAATTTTAATTAATTAATTAACAAACTAATTAATTAATTAGACACAGTGTTTCATGTGTAGCTCTGGCTGGCTGGACTGAACTCACAGAGATCCACCTGCCTCAGCCTCCCAAGTTCTGGAATTAAAGGCTTGTATGATCATGCCTAGTCTTTTATAATTTTTTATTACTTTTTTTTTGGAGCTGAGGACTGATCCCAGGGCCTTGTGCTTGCTAGACAAGCACTCTACCACTGAGCTAAATCCCCAACCCCTTGTCTTTTATAATTTTTATACCACAAAATTCTCTCTTAAATTGTCCTTTATATGAGAAATAAGATACTCCTCCTTCTTATAACATATCCCTTCCCACCTTTTGGAACAAGTGTTTTTGGTCACATTGTAAATAATCATATGTATTCAAATCCTGAAAAATGCTTTTTCTTAGGAGCTTACCAAAACGACTAACACTCTCTATTCCATCAGTAATTGCTTTGTACTCCAAATTGTCTTCTATTCCAACCTGTTAAAGAAGAATGGCATTCTCAAAATAGAATCCAGCAACTGACTGTACAACAATGAATTCCAATTTAAGTATAAAGAATAGTAAGTTCTGAACACCCCCCCCCACAGCAAGGTAAGAACAAAACAAGGAAAAATCAAGTAACTCACATTTTCCACCAAGAAAAGTAAAGTTAAAAATATTGTGATTTGCAGTTACTACTATGGAATTAGGACACTTTGTATGGGCAGGTGGGCAAATCTGTGTACTTAGAACTATTTGCTCCAGCTGGAAGAAACTTATTCAATGAATGGATATAAGTCCCCTTTTAAGCATACCAGCCAAGGGTAACCATATTTGAAAATGACTACCAGTTAGTATCGTGGTTGTGACCTCTTCAATTTGTAAAAGTGTTTATATTGACACTTAATATCGATATTTCACATGATTAAAAAGGAGATTAGTTTAGTTGTAAATCTATGTATAACAATTACCTCAAATAAAATGGATAAAGCTCTTAACCTCCCTTTTCCTTTAACTGCTTCCTCAAAACTGGAAAATTGGTCCGCATCAAAGCAGTAGATTTGCATCTGTAAATGTAATGACAGTTTTATTACATAAAAATGCTTCAGAGAAGTCAGAAGAGATTTATGAGACAGCTAACCAATTCAATAAGTTCTATTTGAAAATTTATACAGACTGTACAAGTCTATATTCTGTATATTATTCCAAATAATTTCTTAACTACACATATACATAACTAAATCTGCTATCATTTGTCATCCTTGAACTTGGAAGGAAATACTAGGACAGTGAGTACTACCTATGTAGAACCCTGAGACCCTCTTCATTCACCCGCTACCCCCCAATCCCTCCAGACCCCCACTAATGGCTCTTTTAGCTTCTGTAAAATGCTTGGCTGCTACTTTAGACATGCCTAGACATACCCTGGCATGCCCTGACCACCCGCCTGCTATTCCCCACCCCCCCTTCCAGGAAACTATAGATTAAGCAAGGCCAAGCATAAAACTGCCCTATAAGGTAAAAACAGAGACTCCTGGCCCCACAGGTAACAGTCAGCACATTCCACAGTCCTGAGAATAGCACCTACCAATAAGAAACTTCCAGGGCTGCATCTTATACATCCAATCGGTTTAAAATTATATTGGCGCGCGTGGGCTCTTTGAACCAATCAAAATTTATCTTCGGTATCTCCACCCCCCCTTTTGTCTAAAACCTATAAAAGGCTCCACTCTCCCTTACTCTGGGCTCTCAGCATGGATCCATTGAGTTGGTGAGGTCTGAGAGCCTGCTTAAGCCCGAATAAACCATAAACCTTTGCTTTTGCATTTTGGTGTGTTGGGTCCTTGGTGGTCTTTTTGGGGTCCAGTGGATGGGGTACAACACCTATAGGCTCATGACCGTATAAAATGCAAAATACATTTAGTCTACCTTCAAAAGTTTCTATAGTCTTTACCAGTCTCAATACTATTCAAAAGTCCAGAGTTCAAAGTCTCTCCTGAGAACCATTGAAAGTGAATCTCTTAACTGTAAATCCTGAGGAAATTCTAGATGAAAACAAGGCTAAAGGCCAGCAAGGCAAACACCAAATCCAGTAGCTTCACGTCTGACTTCTAGGACTTTTACTTCCAAAGGGCTTAGATAGCTCAGTCCCTTCAGCTTTGCTGAACATAACATATCTCTCTCTCTTGGGCTAGTACCACTCCCTGTATGCAGCTCTTTTTGGCAGGTTTCTCAAGGCCCAGGCATCTCAAACATCTTGTGGTTTCCTTTGCCAATGAGGCTTCATCTTCACTGCTTCATGCAGTGGCCTCTCAGGGCCTCTTTACCGACCAAGGCTTTCTTTATGCAGGGACACCCTGCTGTATGCTGCCTGTCTTCAGCAACTCTTTGAAATCACATAGGAAGAGTCAATGACCCCTTCAGTCTTGCATCTTTCATACCTCTAAAGCCAGTACCACATGGACACTGCCAAGTTGGGCTGCCAGCCTAGGATGGAAGCTGGCCCACTTCATCCACATTACCAGCAGCTTTTGTCCACAATGGTTTTCTAGGAGCAGGAACCTCCTGAAGCTTTTTCCTTTCACAAGTTGGAGGCTTAGCTGAGTGTGGTCTTGCCCTGAGGGTACTCCTTCCATTCATTGTTCAATTGCAAATCTAGTGGTCTTTCCTTAATGGCTCTAATCTCTTTATCAAAGAGAGCTTCTCCTTCAGCACAGTCCTTGGTTCCAACATTAAGCTTCCTAGCACTGTTTTTCAATCCAAACTGCATTTCGCCCCACTTGCTCTATTTCCACTGTAGATCTCCAAAATATTCATCATTAGTAGCCACAACACCATTTCTATGTTAGGCTGTCACGAAATTTCCCCCGCCAAAGAAATTAGTCCATTACTGTTAGAGTTCCAAGCAGCAGCACTTTCCCCCCTCCCCAACAGGGACCTCACCTTGACCTTTGAAGTCAAGGGAAACAAACTCTGCTGAGAAGCAGCCTGCCTTTCCTCTGATCTCCAAAGATAAGATAAGCAGATTCTACCTGATAACCGGAGATTTTAGAAGTTGTTTATCACAACAGCTTTTCTCTTATCTTAAGAGGGAAAAAGTAAACACTTCCAGATCCTAATCCTACCTGCTTTTCCTGCTTCCCCCTCCCTGATTTCTCCCTCAAACATTCCCCCTTCTACACCCTAACGCCCCCATACATAAAGTCCCAGCTCACAGCCCGTGGGCTGACATCTTTCCCTGACATCTTTCCCTTCCCTGCCCTTCCATCTTTCCCTTCCCTGAGGGAAACGTGTCCTGTGTGAAATAAAGCTGTATCCCGCTGAGAATTCTATCTGTGCCTCGGTGCCTCCTCCATCCTCCATCCGCACACTCGCGCTCTCTACCTATCAATTACTTTTCAACTTAGTTTCAAGCAAGCTCTTGGGGCATGGGCACACTGTAGCCAGATGCTGTGCCAAAATATTCCAGTTTCTGCTTAAGTTCTTATTTCCCTCTGGTACTACTTTGCTCTCAGCACCACTTTCTTCCAGGCTCCAACTATAATGACACATTAAGTTCTGTTTACAGCATTCAACTGCTTTTCTTGTCCAAACTCTCAAAGTCTTCCACATTCTTCTAAAAACTGTTATGGTCAGGTTTTTCACAGCGGCAACACATCCTCCTGGCACCAACTTCTGTATTAGTCACTTTTCTGTCACTGTGCAAGACACCATGAACAAGGCAACTTATTCAAGGAAGAGCTTATTTGGCTTATGGTTCCAGAGGGATTAGAGTTCACAATGGTAAAGGAGACATGGTGGCAGAGGTGGCTAGAGCAGAAAGCTGAGTGATCACATCTTTAATCAGGCACAGGAAATAAGGAGTGACTGGAGATCTATCAAGGCTTAAGAATGCTCAAAGCCCACCCCTAATAATGTACTTCCTCCAGCAAGGCCACACCTCCTAAAAACCTCCCAAAACAGTGCCACCAACTGGGGACAAAATGTCCAAATTATTGGCACCTAAGGAAGGTATTGTCATTCAAATAACCACAACTATTATTTTAAAATGAAATAGGATAAAGTTTTTTTGTGTGTTGTGGTAGTATGTATATGATGTGTGTGTGTGAGGAGGGTGCATATGTGCCATGTGTGGGTGTAGAGATGAAAGGAAAAATTTGGATGTTGATCATTGCCTTCCACCTGTTTGAGGCAGGGTCTCTGCTGTTCAGGGCTGTTTAAGCCAGGCTTGTTGGCCTATGAGCATCCAAGGATTCTCTGGTCTCCCCCTCCCATTTTACCATAGGAGCATTGGGATTATCCACTCAGCCATCTTCCCAGCCTCAGCATGAAAGCTTTTTAAGTCTACCACTCAAAACACGATTTTAGGAGACCTGTACTATTCCATCACAATGTAGTTAATCAAGCTCTTGTTCCAGTTTTCATTATTGTAAGTAAATCTTCACAAATAAGTTTTGGGGGATATTTATAATTATTTTTGCTACAATCTAAAGCATAAAATATTGACAACAAAACTATTTAAAATTTTTAATGAAAACCAAAACTATTTCCAGAAAGCCTGGCCCTTTAGAGACTCCTTCAGATGTATATGAAAATGTTTATCATTTATCATAATTCAAATTGTTTTTCTAGTTTTAAAGCTTAAGATTTTTCTCATTTAACCGAAGGATTTAAGTAAAAGGATTCTGCTGTATATTGATGAAATTTCTCTTTTTATTGTTCTACTCATTTATTTCCTCATCTACATTTATTGATTTACTAAGGAGCATTCTGGGAATCCAGGAGTGGAAAATGAAGGATGGTTCTTAATGTTCACTGAGTTTGCAGCCTTGGAAAGAAAGCATATGTTAAGTTCTCAAAACACAACTGCATGACTTACACATTTTGAACTAAAAAATAAATTACATGCCTGAGAAAATCTCAATAATTTAGAAAATGAAATTAAAAGCAATGGAATTGCTGACTCACCTCCAGGGGGAACTTCTGTCCTTCTAAACTGTGCTCAGACCCATCAGATGACATGTTACATTTTCCCCAGTGAAATGTGATTTTGTTCGCCTTGAACATGATTTCTGAAAGTCCTCCACTGAGATGGTAGTCATTAGTGAGATTAATTTCCACTAAAATAAAAACAGAAAACAAAATTACATCTGTTTCTAAAAATCAAAATAATGAATTTTAAGTACATTTCCAATTTAAGATACATTATGAAACTGACTTGATAAATTTAAAATTTTTAAGTCATTTTGGAAGCTCAACTTGCCCTCACATGCAAGGTACTTAGTATATCTTTTCCCCCATCAGTATCAACGACACAGAAGACTACTGTTTTGAGTCACCTCAGGACAAGCAGCCCATATGCCTGCTTGGTCTCCTAAGACTGCCATTCCTCCAAGGCCATGTTTCCTCAAGGTACTTTATGGTAATTAAGGGACAAAGTAAGGGGAGACAGGACAGAGGGCCAGAAGAAGAAAAGTCTTCCCGTGGGAGTGCCCCTACCCCTCGCTGCCTGACTGTTTCTACCCTCTTTTGTTGCATTTCCTTATCCCTCCTGTCAGTCTAGTCTTCATCCAGCTCCAGAAATTGTCTTAGGCAATGTAGATGGGAAGCCTATTTCTAGAAGAGATTTTAGCTATTTTGTGTTTGAATCCTGAGTGTCACTATTAGAATCTTACATTTTCCTGAGTCCTAGAACAGGTATCACTAGTTGTATTTTATAAGTAGAGGAATAAAGATTCTCTTGAGATCTTAGTATAAGATTTTGATGTCTAAATCTCAGCACAGACTTGGAGAAATGAGTAAGAAACCCAATCCTATTTGAGGGACTACTGACAACTAATGGCTGCTGGGAATGGGAGATTCAGTCTCACTGAAGGAAGAGACTCTTGGGAGTTGGCCAGACTCCAGTGGATTAGGGCATTCAGACTCCACTGAAGGGCATTTGGGGACACAAACCTAACTCTCTCTCACTCTCTCAATAGATAGGTGGATAGATAGATGATAGATGGATGGATGATAGATAGATGATAGATAGATAGATAGATAGATAGATAGATAGATAGATGATAGACAGATGATAGATTTGGTGAAGGGAAAGTTATAAAAAAAGGTGGGGGGCAGATATGGGAGAGAATCTAAACATGACCAAAAGAAAAGGATTTTTATGCCTCTCAATCAGATTTAAGTAGTCCTGCTCCACCAGCAGATATCACTGTTGGCATCAGTGATTGAATCTAGCACATTAGTTACCAGCTAGTGATACAAATGTCCCTATTAATTAAGATGATAAGAATGCCAACCACAAAGTTAATAATAACAATTTGCCACTTGGTCACTAGTAAACCCCAATAGATTAACTGAGAAGACTAGAGGCTTAACTGTTACATTAAGAAATAAAACAGTGATTGTATGTCTTCCAGCATTTAACAGTCTCCAAAACTGTTCTTAAAATGTCAAGATTTGGATGAATTTCTAATGTAATATACCATAATTATCTCAGCCGTTCTTTCAACAGGTACTAAATGCTTATTTTATCACATGTCAGATACTGATACAAAAAAAAATCCTTTCTCTCATAAAACTTGAAGGTAAATCATTATATTTATTAATTATATTATCTAAATATGAAAAATAGGAGAAATTTGCTCATGATATAACCACACTAATAGAGCTACTATTATAATTTTGAATATTTTTTCTAATTTATGCTGTACATGTAGATTTGTCTTGATACAACTCACTAATGTGATATATAGTTTCATGTTTAAATAAAATAGTCTAAAGGTAAATGTGTCATATTCTGAAAGTTATTATGTCTAGATATGGTTTACCAGAATTTTAAAAATTAAGGTGTTATATTTTGCATGTTTTGAAAAATAATTATCTTTAAAAAGGCATTTAATAATACCTTCCAAGGTGAGTTTATAATTTTTAACTTTCTAAATAAAACAGATGTTTTTATTTTTGTTTTATGTGTATGAGCGTTTTGTCTACATGTATATAAATGCACCCCTGTCATGCAGGGCCTGTGGACTACTATAGTTGCAGAATTGTTAGCCTCCATGTGTGTGCTGGGAACCAAAACTGGGTCCTCCTCAAGAGCAGCTTGGGTCCTTGACTGCTGAGCCACCTCTAACCCCCGTCTTCTTAAATTTTAATTATAGTTGATTGCTGTTGATTTCATGTTATATTTAATATTTGAAACAGCATGAAGCCGAAACCAAATGCTGCTGCCCAAGGTATGGAACTCTGATGAAACGTCTGACCAGTAACTGAGTTGTGAGTTGATATTTGCTATAATTTTATTATTTTTTCCACATCTTCAGTGGCAAGATCATTGTTGTTGGACAACTGGAAAACACAGCAGGATGACATTGTTAAGTCCATATTTTGCACAGATTTCCAAAAAGTTGTCTAAAAGTCCAATCTCTGTTCCATTTGGCCTCTTCTCCTATTACCTTCTGCTCAGTTACTAGATCACTATTCAAAGGAAAATGAAACATATGAACATTTTCTGGGTTTGAAAAATCTGTAAAAGCAAATAGAATACAACCACTTCACCTGTTTTCCCAGTGTTGTGGATGAATGTGTTTTCCAAAGACACTTTTTCCCAACCCTGAAATTTCAGTTTCTTAAGATTCACATTCACTTGTGTAAGATCTTCATCAATATTAATAGGAGACTGCTTTGGGCTATTACATGTTGGATATTTCTTGCCCCAATTTTTTTGATTCAGTGCTCCTAGGGGAAAGAAAGAATAAAGGAATTAGTATCTTAAATTACCATGTAAAAGCTAAATTTTGATATTATCAAACAGTTAATATATCACATAAAGATACAATGATAGGAAAAATTGGTATAGTTTTGAAATAACTCATACAACAATTATGCCTAGTTGAAATTCTGGGTTCTGGGGCTGGAGAGATGGCTCAGTGGTTAAGAACACCGACTGTACTTGCAGAAGACCATGGTTTGAATCCCAGCACCCACATGGCTGCTAACAACTGTCCATAACTCCAGTTCCAGGGGATTGACAGCCTCTTCTGTCCTCCATGGGCATTGCATGACACAGGTGCACTTACCTACATGCAGGCAATACACGCATACACATAAAATAAAAATAATAAATAAAATTAAAAAAAAGAAATTGCTAGGCATGGTGGCACACACCTTTAATCCCAGCACTTGGGAGACAGAGGCAGGTGGATCCCTGTGAGTTCAAGGCCAGCCTGGTCTACATAGTGAGTTCCAGGACAGCTGGGGCTACAGGGAGACCCTGTCTCAAAAAGACCAAAAAAAAAAAAAAAAAAAATTCTGGGTTTTAATATGAAATGCTATTTCGGACGTCAGAACAACCCTGCCAAGTATAGGCTTCAACAGAAGTACGTTTCAGTTGTTATTTCCTTCCAAATCTTCGGAAAGCCAAGATGTTATACAAGGTAAACAGTCCTGCCCAGGCTTCCAGATTGAAAGAAGGTCAGGTGCCTGGAGGTGACTCTTGTGTCCTTAGCAGTACATGGGGACAGATCTTCTGCCACTCTTGCCACCAAATGGCTTGGCTTTATTTCCATCTATCCAAGTTTTATTTATTAAAACACAATCATCAAGCTATCCTTGAAATATCTTCCTTCCTTCATACTTTTATTCCTGGTCATACAGCAAGGTCTTATTATATAAGAAACAAAACAGACTCCTAGTAAAGATTTCTGTGTACAGTGGAGAATTTTCACCTGCCCCACAAAATGAAAAGTTCTCTGAATCAAATACACCTTAAATAGCCTTTATTTCATTCCCACCAGGAATCATGAACCTTGTCTTGTATCCTTACTTCATTCAACATTAACAGTATCAAAGCAGTGCTAGGAATGGACTTTCTTTTTAGTTAAAGCTCTGCTATAATTATTTGCAATACTGAGTCCAAATCTTGAACTTTTCTCTGGTTAAACTTCATTGCTGTGTTCATGTAGAAGGGTGTGTTCAGTTTTGAATGCTTTTCTTTCCCAAAACAAATTTGAGTAAAACCAAGAGTTCACATAATTGGGTTTGGGGAAATGATAGACATCTTTTGGGATGACCCCGGTCTATACCATATTCTTGTGATAAGGAAGACGAGGGCTAACTTCCATACAAGCTGGCTTGAAAGGTCACCTCTCATAATGTGACAAACCTAATTTGCAAAACATCTCTGGAAAGAAAGGATCATCAGTCACATCATGAAACTGCCTGTACAGTCTAGAGAAAGCAGGTAATACACTTGGGATAGCAATGAGGCTTCTACCAGAATCAATCGTGCTGAAAACTTACTCTTAAGTTTGGCTGTATTCCTAGAAAGTGGATGAGCACTATGTGTTTTAAATATGCATAGTGATGCATACTTTGGCTTCTAGGAATAGTTTTAATGAGTTCAATAATGATATGTTGATTTCATTTGTAAGAAACTTTGGCACAGGGACAAGAAAATGCTACTTATTTTAGTCATGCCAGTGTAAGAGAAGCAGAAAGAGGCTGCCTCATGAATCAATAAGGTCCTTTTCACTGGTTGCTTTTTAAAATACAGTACAATAAATTCCAACTTCACTTTGGAAGAATCATATAGTTGGAAGGCACAGAAGCTTGAAATTGCAAGCCCCTGATAGCCTTGCAGGTGCTGCATAAGCCAACCCCTTCCCATTGCATTCATGATCCTTTCTACTTGGATCTTAGGGTATTCAAGATGAAACTCTGCTCTGAAGCAAACCCTTTTACGTTTTGCCATCCTCTGAACTTAGAAATTACTGATAGGTCTCAGTTTCTTCTTCAGCAATCTATGTTGGCTCTGCTTCAAAATTATATACATATAATTATATATATGTGTGTGTATATATACATAATTAGACTATTTCTCACCTCTACTATCACCACTCTAACAAAAGCCACTATCATCACGGCTTATACTTTTGTACTCCACAAGGAGCCGATGAAGAGAGATTATTCAGAGAACCAGGTCCCCACAGTCTCTTGATTCAGGCCTGCATCTGAATACAGTCCTTAGGAAATTAATCTACCTAAACTCTTGAGCTATACCAGCTTATATATCTCTAATGCTTTCTGACTAGTCTACAGCTGCATCTTTTGCTGCTTCCACAATTCTGTTTTTCATGTAGTAAGTGAAATTATGATCCAGCCCTCCAAATTCCCTCTCCCCAGCACACCCTGTGCCATTCCCTTTGCTTAACGATGGGTAGGACCCGAGATTATAATGGACAATTGTAAGAGTAGCAAATAGCCCCATAAGTTTAACTGGTCAACACTATAAAATCTCTAGTCTGTTGGAAGACCCACCTTTCCAGTTTCACTGGTCAATTATCTGGTCATAGGGCCACCCCTAGGAAGGCAGGTTCACTTGAAGTTATGCTAAATAGATGGGCAGAATACCTGCGTTAATAAGATAGTGAACTCTTCCTGCCTGGAATCCCCCCTCTCAGCACAGAACTCCTCAATCCAGCCACAGACATGTCTCTGTAAGTCTTCCCACTTTTCTGAATTCTTCAGAAAAGCATAATTTCCCCTTTTATGACTTCATATCCCTTTTCTAAGCAGACTTTCTTTGGGCTGCCCCTAGAGTCTTGTATTTCTTTACTCTTTCTCTAAAGCTTCCTTCTCCCAGCCATGTGGCTGCCAGTCAGCCTTGTGTCTGACCTCTGTGTAGGCTCTAAACTTGCATGGCTTCGTGGCTTTCTTTCCTTCTCCCCTCTATTTTCCTCCCCAAGGCAGCTGCCAAGATCACCAGCTCGCCTTCCCTAAGGATTTATCTTTAAAATTCTAATAAAATTGTGAACGCTTCCATTTGGGTCCATTCTTAAATTTTTTGTGAATGAGCCTAAGAACCGGCTAGGGGATGTTCTTTCTCCCCGTTTCAGTGACTTCTTGATTGGATCATTTTCTATGGCAAAGGTGATGAGGAAGTCATTGCTGTGATTTTCTAATTGAAAATTCCTCAACAAATCAGAGATTGATTCTAAGTGTGAGAGATTCTCCTGCTGGCTTTGAAGAAGTGAGCTACCAGGCTGTGAGAGATCACATGCCTAGGAACCAACAACCAAGACTAAGAGCCAGGATAAGCAAATAAACAAAAACCAAAAACAGAGTCTTGTGACCTCTAAGAAGTGAATTCTTCCAGCAACCTGAATAAACTTGGAAGAAGGCCAAGCTTCAAATGTGACACCTTGATGTTAAATTTGTGAGACCCTGGAGCAGAGAACTCAACTAAGCAGACCCTCTTAAACCACAGGAAACATGAACTAATTGGTGTTTAAATCACTATCTATGTAGTACCAAAGCAATTCAGCAATAACTTTTTTAAAATACATACTAGCTTTCAGGTCACACCTTGCCTTGAATACTTCCAACATGTTTATCTCACTCAAAAGGATCAACTCTTGATCATGATTTCAGATCCTGTATATCACCACTCAGATCGTCTCTGATCTCATTTCCTGTCAGTCTTGGTGACTGTGCATTCTATTCCTGAAGCATGCAAAAGCTTGGCACTCTCCTACCTCCACCTGGAATGCTCTCCAGACATCTGCAAGGCCCAGACACCTTGCCTTCTGGCTTTAATTGAGTCTCCCTTCAAACGAAAATCCTTAGAAACATTTTTCCAAATTCCTTGGCTAAAATATATTTCCTGCTTTGGTCAGACTCAGTGCCTTCCTCTCCTTTATTTTTCTTCCTCTAATAATTTGCTATTGTTTCTATACCCTAGTATCCATAACAAATACTTTAGTACACAGCCAGTGGGTGTTCAATATACATTTGTTGAATCATACAGGAAATGGTGATGGTTTTATTTTATACATTTGAACTCACTGGGATCAAACATGAAACAGTAAAAGAAAAAAAAACAAAAACAAAAACAAAAAAATGGCCAATTACAGAAACATTTCTAAAATCAACCATAGATCTCACTTTTGTTTTAAGACAGTTGAGTAGTTCCTGCTAAAGTTCTGTGAAGGCAGAAAGGAAAGAGCTCAAGTCTGAACTCTTTTTGTCTCTTGTTAGAACACAATGGGGCTGAAAAACTGGATGGCATTTTAAATGTACAGAAATTACAGAATGTGAATCAACTTAAATTACCCAGTAGCTCCTGATTCTTGGAGCAGCACAGGCTCTAGAAGATACCTTAATTTTTTTTTTTTTTTTTGGTCTTTTTGAGACAGGGCCTCCCTATGTAACCCCAGCTATCCTGGAACTCACTATGTAGACCAGGCTGGCCTTGAACTCACAGAGATCTGTCTGACTCTGCCTCCCAAGTGCTGGGATTAAAGGCATGTGCCACCACGCCTGGCTGAAGATGCCTTAATTTTTATAACTGAGAGGCAAAATAAGAGAGGCTGGAATAAGAAAAGGATTTTATTTTTAATGGAAAACCCATCAAACAGAAAAAGAAAAAGTCCAGAAAAAATACAACCCGAGACTCTCATACAAAGGTCTCTAGAAGTCAATTGTTTAAAATGACCAGGAGTAGAAAAATCAAAGGAATTGGTCAATAATTGTCAAAATTATATACTAAAAATACAATGTAGGTAACAGGCATTGAATATATTTTGCCAATCTTTAATAAGGAAAGAGTAGATTAAGCTTACACTTAAACATAATTATATATGTTCTCAAATTTCTATTTTAATGTGGTTCTTGGAGACATCATTCTCTGAGGTAGTAAAAACCTGAAATGAGCATCTGAGGAAGCAGATGGATGGAAGTAAACTGACTCTGCCTGCGGTGTTTGTGGCATATTATAAAGGAAGAAATTAAGACACTGACTTGCTGTAGAAGTTCATCAGGGTGAGGACTGCAGGCATTAAATGGAAGTTCTGGAGGATGGAGGTAAATTATTTCTTTACGTGTGCACATTTTTTTAAAAAGATTTTATGGGGCTGGAGAAATGGCTCAGCAGTTAAGAGCATTGGCTGCTTTTGCAGAGAACCCAAGTTCAGTCCCCAACATCCACATGGTGGCTAACAACTGTCTGTAACTCCAGTTCTAGGGGCTCCGACACCCTCTTCTGTCCTCCATGGACAGTGCATGACATGGGTGCGCTTACATACATGCAGGCAATACAATCATACACATAAAGAAATAAAAATAATAAATAGAATATTTTTAAAGTTTTGTTAGAATATTAGAAAGTTTATAGCAAAATAAAAAGTTGTTGCCATGAACAATAATGATATTATCCCATTCAGCATATCGAGCAAATTGGTGTCCAGTGACAGTTGAGCTTCCTTTGCTTCCACTGGCCAATAATGCAGTGTGATATTGGATATGAAATATTCACATATTTATCCAATCTTCCACCCATTCATTGACTTGCCCGAATTAGTACCACTCCCATAGATTTCTTGTGCTTGTCTACTGGAGCATTTGACAGACAGTATTTTGTTTACTAACTTGTCTCTTTCATCTATACATTATTGTCAAACTAAGTCTGCCATACAGTAAGAACAAATTAAGAGTCTGTGAAATAGTCTTTGTGTATCAAATGAATGGATTCAGTATTTGTATATTATATACCCTCCACCCAAGTGGAAAGGAAAGCAATTCCAGGCTCTGTAGGGGACATCCAGGAGTTCAAGTTTGTTTGCTTGTTTGTTACATTTCAGAAGGTTATGGGGGGCTGTTGCTAAGTAAGTACACATACGCCTAATGGAGTAGCGATGATGAGGGAAAGTGAACATGCATAGTGAAAGAGCGCTGATGCAGGCATTAATGGATGGACAGAATTTTGACAGAGCAAACCCAGAACATGTTCCATTGAGTGATAAGCCTGAGCAAAACTCAGATGGCACAGAAATTCAGGCACAACTCCAAGAGCCATAAGGAGGCTACAGAGGGCAATAGAGAGGTCAACTGTGGACAAAAATGGAGCTGTGACAGGAGAGGTGGGAAGGGCAGAGACTCCGGTAGAGCAAGGGGCTCAGAGTTGCCTCATCTGAGATTACAGTGGCAGATCTGTAGGACAGGCAGGAAGGAAGAGGATAAAAATCAACGGCTATTTTCAGAGCATCTCCTACTAGTTAGTATGTGATTTGTTTTTTATGGCATCCCTGGACTTACTTGAGTGACAAAACGTCTCTCTATAATTCAGCACATTTCTGAATCTGACACATGAGGCTTAAATAACTATTTGATGAAGTAGTTATATAGTTAACTACCTCCAATGTCCATGTGCTACACAGATTTATCAGTTGCTGTTCTAGAAAGGAGTACATTTTGCAAAACGTTCTGAATGGAAAAATATTACTCCTTTAGTCACTAGACAGAGATACTAAGTGAGGGAAACCAGTGCAAAATAAAATGGGAATGAGTAAAATAAGATGCATGTGCAAGTTTTTAATATATGGAGAAAAATATGCAGAGGAAAAAGGAAGGAAATGATACAAATGTAAGAAGGTGAAAGAGAAACTCATTCTTTTCCTGTAAATATTCTCTCTCCTTCTCCCCCCGTGTGTGTGTCTCTCTCTCTTCTCTTTCATTGTTCTTATTGAATCTTATCTTGAAACAACAAATGAATGATGGGCAAAATGATTACAATATCATGTAATGTACTCAGCTGAGTTCTACTGAAAACAGGGATAGGATAAAAATTTCATTATGTATTTTTTGCAAGGTCGCCCCAAATTGCTATTACTTAAGAAATTTTGAGTTTTTAAACTTAAAATTGTTCATTAAAGATAGGGATGTTGTTAGGAAAACACAGATTTTTCTTAACCTTAATAAATTTCTCATGCATTTAAGGTCATGGGACAAGAAAATGTTTGTTTCCACACAAATGGAATAAATATACACAAATAGTAATACCATGAGAAGGAATTTTAAGTGCAACATTGAGGTGAAGATTACAGTAATATTTATAGGACCTAATCTACCATAAAGAACTTCACTCAGGATTTCATACACTGTAAGTCACTGCCTTATGAATGAATGTGGGCTAGCTTTCTGTTTGTTACCAAGTATATTGAATAGCCAAAATTTAAATGTCATTTAATAGTATAAAGGTCATCAGTAAATGACTTAGATTCACATTTTAACTTATTCAAATATATAAGTGAAGAAAATCAGTATTATTTTAATGAAAATGTACAACATATTTTAGAATTCCAGAAAGCTGGAAAGATGATTTATGTAAGATGCTTTTCATGCAGCCTTTATCTGCTTGAGGAAGGGGATTTCTTAAAAGAATCTGTCACCTAAAAACCATTAACTGATATATGTCTTACTAGCAAACACTGTCACATAAATGGACTCATACAAAGGTAAAAGAAAGTCCGAGATGACTCCTCATTGGAAAACAAGGATACATAGAGCCGTGGGCATTCTGTTTCAGGCTTTGGTCAGAAAGCCTTTGGAGTTAGAATGTGCACAGCAGTTGGTAAATGTTGACAGTCAGCAGCTGTTAACACTACTGACTGCAGGTCAGACATAAGCCATCCTAGAAAAGAACCTGCCTAGTCAAGGCTGTGTCTTATCTACCTGTATCTGTTCCAGTGGGACAGCCCCATCATTCCAGTAGAGGAAAAAAAAAAAAAATCTTTGCAAGGCTGGTTGAAATTCCAAATGGATAGGGGCTTCTGTATCCAAAGGGGTATTTATCCATGTATGTACTTAGGAAAGTTCTAGTCAAATGTCCCAATGCCATTATGATACTTAAGGAAATCATTAGCTGAGGTTCAGCACAAATACATAGACAAACAGGACAGAAACTTTTCAAACTTCTTGCTTAAAATTCCATAAATTTTTCAATTTGGAAAAAAATTCTCCAACAAATCCCTACAAAACATAGCAATAAAAACACTGCTCTGTAATGCAATAAATTTAAAATTGTTGCATGCTATAGAGGAGAAAATACAACAAAAACAAAATCTAAGGACACGGATACAGTAAAACATTATTACTTTACTTTTTAACCATTGATGAGTACAGTAAAATCAATAAACAGGACAAATATAATATGCTCAAAACAGCTTGGAATTATTCCATTGCTTGGCTATCAAAATAAACAAACTTGATAAAGAAAATTTTAGTTATGATAAAAAATAATAAGAGCATGAGTTCATGCAATAGAATTGAGGACAAAGCAGAACATCATCTGCAAAGATTTAGGAAATTTGAAAAGATTTTCACTGGGAAATAAAAAAGGGAGAAGAGCAAATGATGCCTCCCTGAATCCTACAGACCTGGGTGTACCATGGTATAAGTCATGGGTATGGATAGAAAGGGTTTGAATCTGGCTTCTGATCTGTAGGCTTTTGGCTGCCCATAGATGTTCATTAAGAAATAATAAATATGGGTCCTAAACCACTGAAAGGGCCATCAGCATGCACGTGGTAGTTTAAAAACATATATGTGGATGAAATTTCTACTAGATCTGATGAGAATAGGGAGTTAGGATAAGGTGTCTGAAAGCAGTAACAGAAAGGGTGAGAAGAAGAGGTGGAGCCAAGGGAATCTAAGAACTAGTAACCTGAATGAAAATAGCAAATCTAAGAAAAAATGGTGTTGTGAAAGTCACCGCAGGATGGTCTCAATGGCAAAATATCCTGAAAGGGTCACACATGGGAAACAGTCCTTGGGGTCACACAACTGAAGAATGGCCATTAGATGTCATTTTCTAACTCCCAAGTTTCTATTCCTAGAATAAAACAATTTCATAGCTATAGATCTAGAATTCAGATCATAGAGTTAATCACGGTTGACAAAGTAAAAACAGGGTGTGTTCAGCAGTTTGCCATGAAGGAAAGAGGGATACAGTGCCACTCAGAGACAGGTAAGATTTTAAACTTGGAGACATAGCCTCTATGTATATTTTGGTTTTATTAATTTTTAAATTTGGGGCAAGGTCAACAGTCCTGAGGGGCAAGTGGTTGCAGTACTAAACAGAGATCAGTTGAATGGTTTAGTGGGAGGAGAAAAGGCCAGGGAACTGGAGGTTCTAGTAACTTTGTGTTGAAGCTCTCTGTTTGAGTGTGGTTTGAATATGAGATGTCCTACAGGCTCACATATTTGTATACTTGGTGCAGCTGGTGGCAGAGCTTACAAAGGTTGTGGAACCTTTAGGAGGTAGAGTCTGGCTGGGAAAAGTGTCACTGGGGAAGGGTTTTCAGGTTGTACAGTTGTTCTAAAAATTATGCTGGGAGGCACACAAGGCTTCCAGTTTCTGGTTACTCCTCCCACTGTCCTTACCACAAACCAAGATAATATTCCTCCAAACTACAGCTTAGGGAACAAAAGAGTTTATTGGGCTTACTAACAGAGCATAGGGTGGGGGTAGGGGTTACTTATAAAGATGTAGGCATACATGAACTTTCTTCCTATCTCATGGCCGGGGCCCTATGACCTTCTGTCGGTGGCCCAAGATGGCAAAAGTTACCTCCTCTCCCTGGCTTCCCCTGTCCCTATCCTTAGTCCCTCCCCTTCACACAGCTAAGGCCAACTGATTGGGTGGGGGTGGTCGTGAATGACTCCCTCTACCCCTCCCCTCCTATGGATTGTCTATAGTCAAATTAGTTTGTGGTGATTGAAGCAAGCTGGTGAGTCCTAGCTAGAGAAGAAGGCATCTATCCACTGCTTGCCATTCCAGCTTGCCACACAGAGGACAAGCTCATCCAATAACAGTCTAGACCTGTTGGGGAACCCTGCTGCTAGGGTTGTTGTCCTCCATGTCCGGATAGCTCTAAGGGGCTCGGCGCTATATGGAAGGACTCCCCTTCTCAGCGGGGGCCTCCTGCTCTCTGCCTGACTTACCTGGAAAGTGCCACCAAGCATGGATGCCTGACCTTATTTGGAACATGACCTTTGGCATAGTTACTTGGAGTAAAAACTACCCCCAGGTTTTTTCTATATGATAATTAGGCATTGCCTGATAGTCAGATGATAGGAACCTACTGCCACATGTAAATAAAGCATACTATGAGCACCTATCAGCTGAAGCATTGGCTACTGCCTCCACACTATATTTTCCCTAACCCCCACTGAATAAATGGAGCTGTTTCACTGAGTCTGGAGCTGTTTGTATCACTGAACCTGTCTCCCCGGAAGGGCTTTCTTCCCTCAGTGCTCCCTGGTCATCCTGACCCCATTCGTCACTTCTGCTCCCTTTGTCCTCATGGAACGGTGGCCAACGACCCACGAGGAAAGGGAGAGACCCCACATAGACCACTTCCTGTTCTTGGTTTATTTCCTGTGTGCAGAGGCAATGTGATCAGCCAGCTTCCTGCTCCTGCTGCCCTTTCCCTGCTTGTTGTCATGCCTTCTCTGCTACGATGGACAATGGACTTTCTCCCTCTGGAACTGTAAACCAAAATGAATCCTTCCTCCCCAAGTTACTTTTGTCAGAATATTTTATCACAGCAACAGAAAATAAACTAATGCAGTTCTCTATATCCATCTCTAATCTGGCATGAGAGACAAGATGATACCTTTGTAAAAAGCTATTGAACAATTGAACCAAGGTTTCCTCTGCCATCTTTCCTCCAAATTATAAAATGAGAGAATGACAGTGTTGAATCTCAATACTGTACATGTCTATTCCTCTAACCTGGTATCAAATATTAAATCAAGAATGGAAAAAAAATCACAGAGTAAATTTAAGAAGGTCCAGAAACCCCATAGAGTTCTTGTCTCTCTGATGCCACTGGCAAGCCACCATTTCCAAAAGGAGGAGGAAGCTCAGAGATTATTAATTTTGTGATTAATATTATGGCCCTTATATTTACTTGATTCGGTCCATGGGAGTCCATTGTATTTTGATATTCAGGATTTAGGTTGAGGGCAATAAAGGCTTATTCATTGTAGCATTTTTTTTTTCAGTAGCTTCACTTTAATTTCAATGAAAGGTCAGCAAGCTGCATGTGGGATAATTGAGAGAAACAGGGGAAGACTTATTTGTTGCTTCAGTCTGCCTAACACCAAAGAGATAGCAAATAACAGGGATGCATGTGAGGCATGACTTGGGCTCTGCTCCCTACTTTGGGTAGGAATTTTAGAGGCTGAATGTTGAAATTTGAGACACAGCTATATTCTAGGATCCTTCTATTCATGGCAGGATTTCTGGTGAACTTTCCTGCAGCACTGTTTCATTCTTTAGTTAAAGAGCAGGGCCAACACTTTCCTTAATTCCTATATAGAGCCACTGATTTCTCCCTTCTGTAAATGTGCATCCCAAAGCATTCTCTTTTGTTTTGTTTTAATTTTATGTGTATGAGTGTAATTCCTGCATGCATGTAAGAACACCTGTGCCATGTGGTGCCTGCAGAGGACAGAAGGTATTAATCCCATGGAACTGGAGTGTTAGCTACCATGTGGGTGCTTGGATTCAAACCCAGGTCTTCTGCAAGAACAGCTAGTGTTCTTAAGTGCTGAGTCATCTCTCCAGCCCCTAAACACTCTCTTGTATCAGATTTCCTGGATGCATGTTCCTAATCACATGTGAGAGCTGGAAAAAGATCTGTGGATTCATAATGGCAGACAGAAAGTCGTCGTCTAGAATTCTGTCTTTTGGATTATCCTTGGATACTGTCAAATTGCAATGATCCTGAATGCAGCTTTTATTATCCACCTGTTTATTCATTCACCAAGTATGTATAGTGTTTAGTTTGAGACAGAATCTATTGTTTAATACAAAATACTCAAAGATGAACAAAGTATGTGCTGTCAAAGAACTCATGTGCCAGCAAAGGCAAACGACATTAACTGTTCTTACAGTGAAATATACTGAGGGTAACAGAAATATGTATAGAGTATTCCAGGGGTCCTGGCACTATATGCAACCCAGATGGGAGAAAAGACAAATAGAGCCTCCTGTAAAACAAGATACTTGGGATAAGTCTTAAAATTATAGACATATACCCAACTGGAGGCAAGGAAAGAGCTCAGGGTTGAAGCTATCCAGGGAGAGAGTACAGCATCTGTACAGAAGAGCAGCCATGGTTGTTTTGGAAGAACAGCAGGAAATGTTATGCTGAGACAGGAAATTCAAGGTCTTCAAAAATATTAGAAGTCATTAGCAAAGAACAATAAAAAGAATGCAAGGATGCAGATGTATTTTAAATTGTATCTACATTATTAAGCCTTGTTAAGGGTTCTTGCCCCTTTATTTAGTAACAGAACTAAGTAGATTTTAAAATCAAATTAATAAGTAGGTTCACCTCTGTGTAACTACATACCACTGCACATACAAATGCCAGGAAGTCAGGAAAAGGGAAGTGAAGCAGGTACTGAGAAAAGAGGCCCCAAGAAGTTACAGAAACCCTAAGGAGAACTTGGGGTGTTAACTGATAATGGAATTGAAGGTGATAGAGGCAGCTGGCTTCTGAGGTTTTCTGTCAAAATGTTCTGTAACTGTGGTGAGTCACCTGACCTCTTGATGAAGAAGGCCGTGGATACCCCACTAGATGGACCTGAACCAGTGTCCAGTCTACAAACAGAAGGGTCAACACAGAGGGAAACATTTCCTCCATGCTTCCATGTGAAGCCAGCCATTGTCGAGCAGGACCTTTGAGTTACCCCCACATAGATAGAACTGGTAAAAGAAAGGAGCCAGGGGCTCCCCCGAAGCCCATGTTACTCCTGAGGTACAGATCCTCAAATGACCTTAAGAGTAAAAATAAATTGGTTTATCTGGGCCAATTGTAGGGTCTTAAACACCCAAAAGGAAGGTATAACCAAATATTAATGGGGTCAATATAATTTTTTAAGAGTCTATATGTATAGCTCAAGGCTACACAATAAGAAACAATGC
>NW_008333889.1:1298529-1317071 GCF_000622305.1 Nannospalax galili
CTGACAACTGATATTGCTGCTATTTGAGGAACAGCTGATCTTCCTAAAACAAGGATCTTTAGATAGGCTGACTAGATTCAGCAGATAGACAAGCACTGGGGAATGGCTGGGGGTGCTGAAAACACAGTGGACAGTAACAGGGTTCACAGAATATATGGGCTTTAGTGTGTGGGAGGGGATGCTATGGGAGGGTGCCATTTGGAAAGTGGGTATATAGATGAATAAGATTGTGTGGGATGTTCTGTATGATATACACACAAAAATCAACAAATTTTAAAAAAGACATATTTGAAGAGAAAGCATAAAAATGTGCTTCATGTTAAATAGTAAGAGGTGATAAACATTGCCAGTGAAATCTACCCAGTGACTTTATATCCATACTCAGGTACTAAGGATCCGAGTGTAACCAACTGTGACTAGTAATCATCAGATACATAGAGATTAAAGATACATGTGTAAACATCTAAGCGTTAGAAGCATTAAAAATATAGGAAACAGCATATTTTAAAATGAAATGGAGATCTTCTTTAAAGGGTAAAAACTCATTCAATTTTATGTCTTGCAGGGTTTATACTGAGTTCAATATTGTATAACTGTATTAACTCAACTGTGAACCTAAAAATTTATGTCACTGAATATGTTAAAGCTGTAATGAAATGCTTCTTCTAATTATGTGGTATTTAAATTTTAAAAAAAATTTAAAAAACTTAATTGGCTTAACAGAAACCACTCATTTTCAACAAATTTGTTCTGGTGTCATCGGTTGAAATGAACTCCAGAACAAAGCAGAGAACTTCCAGATCTTAAAACTACAACTCATCTGGCCCTATAATGAATCATCTGGCTCTTCTAAACCAATGCTGCATTTTGTGAATTACTTTTATGATACTGTGTTCACAGAGTACATGTTTAGAGCCCTGATGGGCAGCTGGAAAATCAGTGGGGGCTTTGAAAGTGTCATATTTCCAAGTTTAACTTTATTTGGCTTTCTTATGCTATTCCCTGGACCAGCAGGGGTCTGCTACTTGCCCCAGTTACAGATTTTTTCAAATCACTTTTATCATTCCCAGGCCTGAAGATACAATAGAAACTTCTCCTTCAGTGAGTCTAGGGTATTGTTCTGGTTTGCATTCTCTTGTTATTATAAAACACCCATCAAAACCAACTTGGGGAGGAAAGGGTCTATTTCATCTTACAAGTTACTGTCCATCACTGAGAGAAGTCAAGGCAGGAACTCAAGGCAGGATCCTGGAAGCAAGAACTGAAGCAGAGATCATTGAAGGAATGCCGCTTACTGGCTTGCTTTCTCTAGCTTGTTCAGCTACCTTTCTTATATAGCCCAAGCCCACATGCCTAAGGATGGCACCACCCACAGTGGGCAATTAAGAAAATGCCTCACAGATATGGCCACAGGTCAATCTGGTGAAGGAAGTTCCTCAGCTGAAGTTCCTTTTTCCTTGTGTCTCTAGTTTGTATCAAGCTGAGAAAAACTAACAAGCATAGGTATAGAATAAGAAGGCATTATTGATGAATAAATCAATAGAGTGGGAATTAAGGTAGACTAATAGATATTAATATATGGCTACTCTCTGGGGTGTCAGGATTGGTTTTGAAAAGGAAAACTTGAGTATAACACACTGAGAACAGATCCATTAATGCAGGGCAGGGCCACTCCTGTTGTCTAGCTCTGAGTCAGCTCACTGGTCCCTTTGGTAACTAAGGAAGACAATGGGGTCTCCATGTTTAATTGCAACTTTATTTGAGATCTTTCTGGGCACTTCATTTACTTCTTCATCTATGCCGTGTATTGGGATTTGATTTCATGCTCTACTAAGTCAAGTGTTTTGAACTTTCATTTTCCTCGCTTCTGACCATAGACTTTTCCATCACTGAATCTCGGGATAAAAAGTCTCAGTTCAAATGCCTGTAATTGCTGGACTTTTCTGCACTACACTTTGAGGAACAAGTTTTCTACCTTGGCTTAACACACTGAGGTCTCTCTAGCTCTCCCAGTTCATCATTTCAATTTTTTAAAAATATTTTATTTAATGTTATTTTTATTTTATGTGTATGAGTGTATTGTCTACATGTGTGTATGTGTACCTGTGTCCTGCAATGCCCTCGAAGGTCAGAAGAGGGCATTAGCTCTCCTGGAACTGGAGTCATGGACGGTTGTTAGCCTCCATGTGGGTGCTGGGAATGGAATCCAGGTCTTTTGCAAGAGCAGCCAGTGTTCTTATCTGCTGAGCTATGACTCCAGCCCCTATCATTTCAATTTTATATTTTTTAATGTTAGAAAGTTATCTTTACACCAGATTAAGTTCCTTGTAGCCTTGTATTTCCCTCTAAATTGAATTAGTTATTTCTCCACATGATAGCCCTGTGACTGTGTGAGCAATGACACTGCAGTTTCCTGAGCTCTAGCTTTCCTTGACAGAGTCATCACCAGTCTTACTAGGGGAAGGCCTTACAAACAAGGGAAAGTTCTCCCAAACACTCCCCAGTTTCTCTATATTCCTGCTAACATTTGGCACCAATAACTGGACACAGGATTCTCATGGAACGAAATAGGAAGAGATTGATGAGATTTTTAGGTTATCGAAGAGTCCTACAATACTATTGTTGTAACAGTGAGTCCTATTTTTATGGTGCTTTCTTTGGGAAGTAGCACGGTATAATGTTGAAAGCATGAGTCCCTAAATTCATACTACCTGGGTGGGTACTCTGTTGCTACCATTATCAGTTGAATGATCCTAAGTCTCTTCACCTCTGTGTTCCTCTTATAACCTACAAAGTACAGGTCATGTTAGGACCATGAGACTTGACTGAGATAACCCTGGGAAAGCTATGAGCACAGTACTTAACATTCTCCACCCCTCCTTCTCCTCAAACATCACTCTTTCTTTCCTCATCTTAGTGCCTTTGCCATCATCATGTGCTTTTGCTAAACACTCACTCTGACTCTTTGCCACTTGACTTCTCCTTTTTTCCTGTCTCAGGTAAGGTCTCCCTAGTGAAAAGGCTCTGCTCACCTCTGACAAACTGCTGTCTCATTTCCCTCTGTTCTCACCATACTCATCATGCCACAAGTATATTTTCTGCTTATTTGTTCTTGTCTTTCTTCCATAATAGAATGTAAGCTGAATCAAAATGGGTGCCTTATCAGTCCCTTGAACTGCGTGTATGATAGCTACAGAGACTAATACTGAGCAGGTTAGTAACACCTATGGCCATGACTGTCCTTGTGTTGGTGAGTGTCTCTCCTTCACTTAGTGCTCCTGAGTGCTCTCAGAAGCAGGAAGAAAATGAAGTCATATTTTTAGAATAACAGAAATGTACAAAGGGATGCATTTCACAGATACAAGGGTAAATAGTCACCAAAGTGGACAAGTCCATTAAAGCTCTCCCCACATTTCCCAATAACTGGAGAAAATTCAGCTTAATGTAACATGAAATTGCATTTTATGCATTTCAGTTTGTTATATTAGGAAATCTCAGTATGCACATTAAAAAGAAAAACCTATTTAGAAACCACTAGTATATTGCCATAACAGAACTATTTAATTTGGCCTGAATTTTGCTACTGAAAAAATTCTAATAGAAGATAAGCAATAAAATCTTAAGAAGTTACCAAGCATATTTCTACTGCAGCATCTTGTTTCAATTTATTTTAGTCAGAACCACTGGTGAACCTAAATAAAGGAAAGTGCACATTAAGTACTTTTGAGACCCTTGGACTGCTTTCAAGTGAAATAATTTTTATAGGAAAATAAGTAAGTCCAATTTAGAATTACCAATTGAACTACGTTTTTCAATTAAACTACAAAGTAATTGAGTAGTTTAAACTTGTGTAATCTCGTTTTTGCTTTTTGTTAGCACGTACTGGTGAATTCTGTGACAGTATCTTTCCCTTTCTTTTTTCTTGTGTGTGTGTGTGTGTGTGTGTGTGTGTGTGTGTGTGTGGTGATTGTATGTGCCAGGGTGCACGTGTGAAGGAGGTAAGAGAAAAGCTTCAGGTGTCAGACTTCACCCTCTACCATGCTTGTGACCAGGTCTTTCTTGTTACTCTCCACTGAGTAAGTCAGGTTCACTGGCCTGGGACTCAAGCTTCCTGGGACTCTCCTGTCTCTGCACTGGGATTACAGATGTGTGCTACCGTGTTCAGTTGTATGTGGATTCTGTGTGTTCAAGCTCAGGTTCTCACACTTGTGTGGTGAGCACTTTCCTCACTGAGCCATCTTCTTAGCACTCTCTTTCTTTTTTTATTAATCAATAAAAAATTGCATGCATGGTCAATGGAACATGGAGTAAGATACTGAAAGTCTCCATTTTAATCTTCCTCATCTTCTACTTTTAAAAAGAAAGTCCTCTTTATTGGTTGCTTAATATCCATTTCTTTTGAAACGATTTTAAACTTATAGAACAAATTCAAGTACAGAAGAAAAGTATTTTTTATTTATTATTTTAATTTTTATGAGTAGTATTGCCTGCATGTTAAGTGAACCTGTGTTGTGCAATGCCCACGGAGGCCAGAAGAGGGCACAGATTCCCTGTGATGGTTGTTAGCTGCCATGTGGGAGCTGGGAATGGAACCCAGGTCTTCTGCAAGAGCAGCAGGTGCTCTTAACCACTGAGCCATCTCTCTAGTCCCAGAAAAATGTCTTTTAGCCATTTGAGAGCGTGGCTTTCTCATTGATACTGAATATTTCAGCTTGTGCTTCTTAAACACAAAGATATTTTTCTATAGAATCACAAAGCAATCATTAAAACAGGAAAGTTTATATTGACTCATTGTCGCCCTCATTATGGAGCATGAACATCACCTTCCAACAATGTCCTTTGCAGTAAGGTGCAATCTGGGAACATATGGGTTTAGTTTTCATAGCATTGTAGTTTCTTTCAATGGAAACAGTTCCTGCATCTTTTCTTGACTTTAATGATCTCAATACTTTGGAAATCTTTTGTTATTTTATATAATATCCCTCAACTTTGTCTGATTTTCCTCATGAGAGATTCAGGTTATGCATTTTCATTAGAGATGTCACAAAAAAGATGCTCTTTTCTTCCAATTGTACCTTAGTCATAGGAACTCTATGTGGCTCATTACTGCTGTTTACTTTGATCACTTGATAAAAATATCCTGTCAGAAAAGTGTGAGCTTTTCCACTGTAACTTTATGCTCTTTCTCTTTTAATTAGAAAGTATTTCATGTGGAAGTAATTTAAAACTACATCAATATCTCATTCTCCATCAAATTTAACTTTTTTGGTTCTTGATTTATATTGGTTGGAAGTCATTTCCCATTTTTATTCACTAGGATAGACTGTTGCTACAATTATCGATTGGAGCTCTATGGGATTTTTTTCTATTATTAACTGAATCTTTTCAAGAAATGGAATTAAGAGCCATGCACCTGTTTTTAGGATTAGCATAGAAAATCAATAGTTCCTAATTGGCAATTCCTGAGGAAGGCTTTGCAATCCCTTTCAAATTCACACTTTTTCATTATGCCCACTGGAGTCTCGCCATTGGGATCCAGAAGAGCTTCTCAAGGCTGGGACTATCATTAAATATAGGCACACATAAGAAGGTATTAAGATACTCCACATGGACAAATGTGGCTCTACGTAATTACACAGTTCCTCAAAAATTTATAGGTAATAATAAAGTTCTTTTCCCATTTCTCTGTTTAGAGTGAACTTTTTTTTTTTCAGTTCCAGGAACACTCAACACTTTCCCCGACTCCCACAAAAGCAGACGATGAGTGTTTCTGAGACTTCTCTGACATTAGCAACCTGACTAATGTCGAATAATACACACAGGGTGGAGAACACTTAATGAATAAGGAAGATGTCACAATCAGGGCACGGTGCCTTCAGAATCCTGATCTATGCTTAGTTATGCTTCATGAAAATAATTTGATCAAAATGGCAAGCTGCCTCTTTATAAACTTTAGATACAATTATCCTGTTACTAAGTCTAACATGCTTCTGAGGGTGGTGGAGATGAGGCAGTTCTTAAGATACAAGGGCTAGCCCATTGCTTATAAGGGAACGCTAACACCTCCCTGCACTGGACATGGATTAAAATGTTGTGCCTGGCATGCTGCCTCCAGGGTGTGAATGGGCAGATGTGCAGACTGCAAAGGAAGAGTTATAACTAGCTGCAAAGATGAATGAGAACTAGGTTGACTTCAGTGGTTTCTGATGAGCTGTCGACACGGAACAAGTCATTACTAAGCACTGATTGTTGGGGCGTCTCAAACGCTCTGGCAGTGCGTTGTGAATCCTCCTAAGGCAGTGGAAAATTGGTTTCAGGGAAATTTTGAAAAACACTGTTGCGAGACCCTTCAACTTTGAAAATATATCAACAACTATTCTTTCATTAAAATAAGAAACTGGTTTAGTTTTAGAAATTTTGTAGTTTAATTACTTACAGAGATTGCTTTAATCCCTATAATGTTTAAGTATCTCTAGAGGATAATCATTTTAAATAAGTATCCTGTACAAGAATGGCAGCCAGTCATCATGAGTCATTTCCTTTCCCTGTAGATACTTTAGAATTTAAGCTCTAGGAGGGGCACTTGGTCTTTTTCTTTATTTTGTGGTAGTATTTCTCTGTGCTGGCTGACAAGCATGTTCAATAAGGATGTGCTGAGTAAATTAAATGATGAAGTTTTATCAATACATTCAGGCTTTAATATCCATACAAACTAGTCATGTGGGTGTGGTGGCTCTTGCCTATAATCCCATCCATTGAGAAGCTGAGAGCTGAGGCAGGAGGATTGCATAAATTTGAGACTAGGCAACACAGTGAGTTCCATGCCTACATCAGCTATAGTGTGAGATGCTGGGTTCAGAAACAAAATGAAACAAAACCCAAAAGACACTCTAAAAAGTTTCCTGCTAAAGTAATGGGAACTGACATAATTTTTCTATGGACAACTATTAAAAATTTCAAATATTTCCCTAGGGCTTGGAGACTAAAATCTAAGAAAAATGCAGCCTAATAATGGAAAATGTAATTTGTTTGTGTAGTAGAAAATCCATTTGTCTTGTGGTGTTGACAGGACTGACTTGAAAAGTGATGATTAAATGATGTACTTAACTCCAAGCTGCTACTTTGGAAAGGAATGCATTATGATTGATAAACCTTCACTAAAAAAAAAAAAAAAAAAAAAAAAAAAAAAAAAAAAAACTTCTATTCTACTTTGAAAGTTTTAAAGGCACCACTAAATCACACTACCATCAACCAAGAACATTAGGAGAATATTAAAAAAACAAAATGTAGACGGCCTATACTACTGAGATTTAGAAACTTAGGAAAAAACACAGGAATGGGAAATGCAATCTCTGTGTGCATGTGTGTACCTGTGTGACTGCCAGTACATGCATGTGGAGGTCAGAGGACAATGGCAGGAATCCGTTCTCTCTACCTTGTTTCAGACAGAATCTCTTGTTCACCACTGCACAGGCCAGCTAGTTGGCCTGGGAGCTAGAGGGGATTCTCCTGTTACTGCCTCCAATCTAGCCACAGAAGTGCTGGGATTACAGGTGCATGTGGGACTGTGTCCAGCTTTGCATGGGTTCTGGAGATTCACCTCAGGTACTCATGCTTTCGTGGCAGATGCTTTACACACTGTGCCACCTCCTCTGCCAGAAAATGCAACCTTGCTATTATCAGGACATAGGATCTTTTGGAATCAAAGAAAAAAGATTCTTTTATTAAAATATAATATTTTTATTAATTCTATGAGAAGTTCGCAATACATTCATACAATGTATTTTGATTATATTGGTCTTCCCCGCTATTCCCCCTAATTCTTCCCAGATTCATCCCCCTGCCCTCCTAGGCACTCTCAACTTTCTGTCCTCTTTTTACAAAAATAACTTGAGTCCAATTTGTGCTGCTCATATACTTATAGGTGTGGGGCCACCCACTGGATTGTGGTTGAAATACCAGGGGCCACACGGTTAAAGAAAACTGCCCTCTACATTTGTATCTCTATACCAATAGATCAGTGCAGCCCTCAGAACTGATCAGAGACGGTTTTTTGACAGTGGATGATGGTTAAAACAGTAAATCACACTGGTTAAGGTACAGAGAGTGTCTGTGGAGTACTCAGACACAAATGGGACATCTACATCACACCTAGTCCCTCCATGGACTATGTTGGTTAGTTTTTTTTTTTTTTTTTTTTTTTTTTTTTTTTAAATTTTTAAAAAATAAAAAAACCCAAACACCTGGGAAGAGTGAATCTTAATTGAGGAATTTTCTCCATCAGATTGGCCTGTGGGTATGTCTGGGGCATTTTCTTGATTGCTAATTGAAGTAGGGGGCTCAGCCCATTGTGGACAGTATAATCTCTAGGCAGGTGGGCTTAGGCTGAATAAGAAAGCTAGCTGAGCAAGCCAGTGGTAGGAGGACAGTAAGCACTATTTCTCTGTGGTCTCTGCTTCAGCTCTTGCCATCAGGCTCCTGTCCTGACTTCCTTCAGTGATGAATTGTGATTAGGACTTGTAAAATGAAATAAACTCTTTCTTCCACAAGATGGCTTTAATCATGATGTTTATCACAGCAACAGAAAAGTAAACTATGCAAGGATCATCTCAAAACAGGGAGCAGAAAGGCTGTAAAAGCCAGCGATCAGGAGGACAAGCGCAAAGCAGTTTCTTCTGCCCATGACAGGACTGCCATGCTTGTGAACTCTCTGAAGTAGCTACGGCTACTTGCACAAGACCGTCACAAGATGAAACCTGTTAACATTCCAGCATGGAGTAGGGAGAGGCTGATGAGCCTCCACCTCTAGCTGAGGAGATTCTGACAGTTGATGACTGACTGCTGGGAAGGGAGAGTCAGTTTTCTTTAAAGATTTCTTTTTAAAGATTTCTTTCACTTCTTTAAATTAAATATGTATACTGCCTGTGTGTTTTCCCACATGTGTACATGTGCCCTGGGCAGGCAGAAGATGGGTCAGATTTCCTGGAGCTGGAATTACAGGCAGTAGCAGTATCACTGACCTGATGTCAGTGCCGGGAACCAAACTCGGGCCCTCTGAAGAGCAGCAAATGCTCTTATGCACTGAGCCATTTCTCCAGTCCCAAAGACTCTTTTATAAGGAGGAGCTTTCTTTAGAAACCACTGGGAATAAATATTTCAGAAGAAACGAGGGTAAAGATAGCTTGTAACCAGACTCACTAATGAGGGAATTCCTACTGAATGCACTTAGGGCAGGAACTTCCTTAGGTAAAGAGGCCCCATCCAGATGGGAATATAATGATGGTGCATTAACAAGTGCTCATCTCTTACTGACACAGAAAACAGGTTTGCAAAATGGCATCCAGATTGTTATTACGCATCATGTAGAAGCAATCATACTGCCTTTTGCATGTCAACCCGCCTCGTCAATGGAGCTAAAGCATTTGGAGATGTACAGAATTCTCTTTTCCACTCTATCACGTAGTCATTTTGCAAATTAAAGCAACATAAGCGTTTGCAGATCCACGTTCAAATACTAAATCAACAGTGTCAGAACTTCCCAAGAATTTGTTAGATACTAAAGTTTTGACCTCCATTTCACATTTCCTGAATCAGAAACTATAGAAATCAGGCCTAGCAATCTTTTTGTAATCCCTCTGGGTAATTCTGATAAATTCTGAAACTTGGAGCCACTGATTTAGATTATACAATATCTACGTTTAATCTTCCCCTCACTTTTTACCATTGTAATTGCTTTGGGGAAAACTTCATTTTGAAAAAAAAGAAAAAGCTGCTAATGTCTAGTGCTGTTCCCCAAAAATGGAAACCCTCACTCTTTGTACTTGACCTTAATGCCATGTATATACATAATAACTCTTATAGAGAGCTCAAAAGGCTTTATTTTAAGTATCCACGCACTATACACAGCCATGCACTGTGTCTTGAACGTGATTTTTATCACTATTAAACAGATAATAAATGATTGTTCTGTGATAATTTATACAGTACTAATATACATAGATTTCAATACATTTTGTAAGCTAGTCCAGTATAGTACAAAACATTTGTGTACATATCGATAGATAGATGGATATACTTGGCAGAGCTTAATATTTATTTGACCAACAGATGCTACCTGTTTAATTGCTTAACATTAGAAAATTGGAAAGCAATATGACTATCTATCTAAAGCCAAATATTAATTAGGATCAAATAAATATAGCTCCTTAGATCTCCATGGTATCTAATCTATATAAACATCTTGCAGTGAGAACTCATAAATGATTAAAGGCAGGCCAGATACATTAGAGGAATCTGCATCATATGCCAGAACTTAATTTTCTGCTTAATTTACTTTTAAAAATGTTGGTGGCATAAAAACACATCAGTAGGACTTAGATTTTAAATCAAGGCTTCTCCCTTGTGCTCAAGCATGAACAAAAAATCACCAGAAATTCAAGGAACAGAAGAGTTATAATTTATCTACACATGCGGGGGTAGGATCATAGCTAAAAATTATAGTACTTTCTGCCTAACCAATGCTCTAAAATTCCATAAGCACATACTGAATTGTCTTTCATCCTTATCTCTGTAGAAATTGAAGATATGGTCTTTCTGCAAAGCAGTGAACAATAGAGACTGTTCTGTAAACACGAATCTTTACAGCAAAAGAGAACAGACACTTTCATGGTACTGGAGACTCAGGAAACAGTGAACAGGTAGCGGCTGCTGGGGAGGAGCAGTCACTTTCTTCAATGGTGTGGCCACTGTTAAGGTGCTGTGCTCCAGTAAATACCCATCCTACACCCAGGTTTATGCAAAGCAATCCTAATTAAACTCCGTGGATCATAAATAAACAAACAAAAAGACATGAAATAGGAGGGGACTTACTAGGAAGAATTAGGGATTTGGTACACATGGAAGGGGGTAAGAGGTATGGGGGTGAAAACGACTAAAATACACAATACATATACATGCACGAAACTGTCAATGAATAATAGATTTTTAAAAATGCTTTCCCAAGTGGGTCATATCTATACTCTTAGCACCTAGGGCATAAGGTTTGCTAGGAGCACAAGGCCAGCAAGCATCTATCTCGAATGTCAAAACAGAGCAAAGCAAAAACCAAATTTCCCTACATTTGTTTCATACCAACTATGAAGGATTTAGGTAATTTTGATGATATTTGAATTTCTAATAAACCCCATAGTACTGAAAAAAAAAATGGTGACTTAGAATTGGGACGGTGATCTACAGCCAGCAACACTATTCATCAGTTTGCAGAAAACATTAGGCTGAAGGGTGGGCCCACTCTGAAGCACAGTTTGAAGGTATATGTAGGCTGTGGGTTTCCTGCATAATTGTTCTGACTTCTTTAAGAGCGCTGCTCTGTGGTAAATGATGTACAGAATGTGGCTGAACTGGCAGCGATTCAGACAAACACTACAGGAGATTGGTTCTTGCTGAGCCAGGATAATGATTCTAGATTGTGAAATGAATTCAAAGTGAGGTTACTGCACCAAGCAGAGAAGAAAATCAAGTTGTGCAATGCCGGAAGTGCCCTGGGTAGACATCTGGCTAGATGGAGTCTGTGAGAAATGCTAGTAGACAACATGGTCATTTTTCTAGGAGAACATAATGTTCTAATGGGAAGTCTTCCCTGCTCTTTAAGGACATACAGGATTAACAGAGCATCTCTGTCTTGACTGATCAGTACAATTGTTCCCTGATGCAAAGGCCACTCAGAAACAAAGAATTAGACCACAGTAAGGAGATTTGCAGAGGCAGAAGACTTTTTCTCATGCAAATCAACTTTTTAAAGTCACCTCTAGAACAAAACAAATTACACTTATCTTATACTACAGAAACATTTAAGTTTCCTTTCTCTTGGCTCAATTATGAAATATATATATGTCTGGTGTCCAAAAAAAAAACCCTAGAAGACAGAGGTAAACAAAAAGATGGAAATGAAGGGAAATGAAGGGCTGCATTGAGGGGCTGGAGAGATGGCTCATCAGTTAAGAGCACTGGCTGCTCTTGTAGAGAACCCAGCACCCAGCTAACACATGGTAGCTAACAATCATTTGTTACTCCAGTTCCAGGGGATCCAACACCCTCTTCTGAACTCCGTGGACATTGTACAACATGGCTGTACTTACATACATGCAGGCAATACAGTTATACACATAAAAATAATAAATTTTATAAAGAGATTCAGTGACAGAGCAAAAACAGAATATATCCCACAGTGGCTTTGGAACTAGCATCTTTTATATTTACACAGGAATTTAAAACCCTAACAGCCTCATGATTTCCATTATTTCCCAGTCACTGTGGCTAGTGGAATGCTCAAGACAGGGCCCTTGGCCATCAGGCCCTTGGTTCAAGTTCTCAGTCTCCTGGTCATTTTGTAACTCACTGCAACTGACTTCATTTCTGTTTCTTCATTTGTAAAACCAGAGGACAGTGTTTGGAAGCTTTGTTCATCCATTCATACACATTTGCTGAGCGCACTGTAAGGTTTACTCTATAAAGGAACAGGCACAACGTGTGGAGGTGGGCATGTCACTGTGTTGCAACAAAGATACAATGATGGTACATTAGAGCAAAGGATCTTCTTAGGTAAGACAAGAGGACAGGAAGGTCTCACAGGCAGGGGCTATAAAGGAGTAGTTTTCAAGCAAGGTGGCCAGGAATAGCAAGTTGGAAAGGCTTGCTTTCAAAGACTTTCGAAAGCAGCAGGCAGAGGAAAAATTAATTATGAGGGCTGGAACCGTATAGGAAGGCGGGAGCCACATAACTAAAGCTGCTATATACCATACTGAGATCCGAATGTTTTATTTTGCAGGTGATGGGTATAACTGAAGGAACTGTGTTGGCATGTGTGCGTGTGTGTGTGTGTGTGTGTGTGTGTGTGTGTGTGTGTGTGTGTTATGGATATATGTACCTGTGTGTGCAGGGGCACTTGACTATGTGTGCATATATGGAGGCCAGAGGTAGATGTCAATTGTCTTCCCCCCCCATCTCTGTTTTTGAGATAGTCTCTCACTGAACCTGGAGTTTATAGTTTTGACTAGACTAGCCAGCTAGCAAGCCCCTAAGATCTGCCTGTCTCTGCCTCCTCAGCCCTGGGGCTCCAGGTGCATGCTGCCACACTGGACTTCACATGGGTGCTGAGGGACTGGGGTCCTCATTTTTGAAGACCATGCACTTCATACACTGAGCTCTCTCTCTTTTCTCAACTGACAGAATATGAACAGAAGAATCATAGAATCATACCTGTACTTTAGAAAGAACCTGATTCAAAGGTTGTAGGGTTCAGTTCCCTGAACCCAGATAGCAGCTCATAATTGTCTTTAGTTCTGGTTACAGGGGACATGACGCTCTCTTTTGTTCTCCATGGGCATTACATGGCAGAGGTACATTTACGTGTATGCAGGTAAAACGTTCATACACATAAAATTTTTTAAAAAATATTTTTTAGAAGTCAAGTCCTGATTATTACAGAATATTTATTGACCTTTACTAAAAAAAAATTTTTTAAAATATTTTTTAGAAGTCAAGTCCTTATTATTACAGAATATTTATTGACCTTTACTAACTTTATTGATGAATATATATACATATATATATGCCAGGCACAAATTACTAAGTGCTTTGTGTATATGCACTCATTCAACCAGGTCAAACCCTTTGAAATGGTCACTTAATGATGATCATGGAACCCGAAACAAAAAGGTAAAGGTGGAGCCCAGATCTGAGGTCAAGCAGTTAGACTGACTATGGAGGATGGACTCTTTCTTACCAGGCAATTCTGTGGAAGAACACCCACTAATCTTCCTTCATTAGAATACACACAATTCAATAATTATTATCTCACAGTGAATTTCCTGCAAAGATGTGTGACATGTTCACTAGTTCTGTCTACCAGAAATGCTCCCCCTTTGGAGTGTGCAAGGATTCCCCTTCTCCCATTCTTTTGGGGTCTCTCATTTACCCTTTCTTCATCAGTTTACCAACTAAAATGCTGGTATCAATTCACATCAAACATCTCTTAAATATCAATGTCAGTAACTAAAAGTTTATCACATTGCCAACAAAAATATATTACCTAGAATTCCAGACATAATAAGAATTATAGGAAGAATTCATAAGCCCCAGAAAGCTTGTCTTATCATATCCCTAGTTTTGGTTGAAAGGCACAAAGTTAAGTAGAGGCTGGAGTCTGCAGATAGCTCTTTTCCCTACAGGTCAGCACAGCTGCTTGCTTTCCCTGGGACAGTCCTTCACAGTACTGACTTAGCTACAATCTGTTCTCTCTCTGCAATTTGTTTTCTAGAAACTTTGCCTCAACTCAAGCTTTTCAGGGGCCTATAGACCTTCTGTTGCCACAATCCACTGGCACAGATCACACTTTGAAAAACTCAACATGTTATCACTGTTTTCACACTTCTAACCATTTGTGTTCACCACTGCCTCCCTGATGTTCTACACAGCTTCTGGTTCATGTGATACAGTCAGTGGGTACTGATCAACACTTTACATTTTTCTCTGTTAGTGAGGATATAATGCCATTAAGGTAGGGGCAAGCCTGGGGAGTGATAAGATGCTAACTCCTTCCCATTCTAATACAAGTTCACTAAGCTAAGCATCTCAAGAAAAGATAGCTGATCTTTAAAAACCAACGTTGGGGCCCTGGAAATGCAAAACCATGCAAAATTCATAAACAAAAAGTGCTGCAAGGAGCTGGGGAGATGGGTCAGCAGTTAAGAACTTGCTGTTCTTCCAGAGGACCCAGGTTCGATTCCTAGCACCCACCTGGCGACTAACAACCATCCACAATTCCAGTTCGAGGGAATTTGATACCTTCTTCTGGCCTCTGCAGAGCATTGGGCAGGTGTGGTGCACTTATATCATGCAGGCAAAACACACACATAAAATAAAAATAATAAATAGAATATTAAAAAGTGCTACAAGAAGATCTTACATTCTAGAGATACATATATGAAAATAGGGAACTAGGGCCTGGAGAGATGGCTCAGCACTTAAGAACACTGACTATTCTTGCAGAAGACCCGGGTTTGAATCCCAGCACCCACATGGCAGCTAACAACTCCAGTTACAGGGGATCCAACAGCCTCTTCTGTCCTTCACAGGCATTGCACGACACAGGTGTACTCAGTTACATGCAGGCATAACACTCATACACATAAAATAAAAATAATAAATAAAATATTAAAAAAAGAAAATAGGAAACTATATATGTAAAGACTAGAGATGTCATCCACCCAGAGTTTGCAGGCTATCTGGTGTGCTGCACCCCATGCTCAGGTTTCCCTTTGGCACAGATTCAAAGTGGGTATGAAACCGTGTCAGTTTCCAGGTAACAAAGGTCCACAAGATGCAGCCTTTCCTGCTTTCCAATTCATTGTGAACTTCATTCGTTTTTCAAATGTGCTAAAACTAGCTCAGCATTCACTCCACCATATTTATTTTTGTTATTATTTATTGCAAGAAGGATCTGGGATTGTCCCCTGAAATTAGGGTATCACTGGTCACAATTCCTCCGAGGTAAAATTAATTCTGTGCCCCCCAGTGACCCTGAAGGAGACAGACTACTTACTATTTATTGGTGCCTACTATAGATGAAACTTTGTTCTAGACACAGAGTTACAGTGAAGAAAACTGCCTATGTTTTCTGTTGCTCCACACAGACTTAATTACATACATTTACCTTGAACTATATTCACAAGCTGTTGGTGAGATCAAGGCAGTTACAGGGCAGACTATGGTATGAGGTCACAGCATTGTCAGAGGACAAAGTACAGATAAAATGAGGGTTAATCATCCCTGTAGAAATAAGGAAGAGACTGCTCCCTTACAGCAGCTATTTTAGAAAATCAGTGTAAGTACTTTATAAGTTCCTTGTAATGCATATAAGTCCTTACAAATATCAAATAAGCTGGCTTTTCGTAAGCTTAAGAGTCAGCATGCTTTCACTGAGGATCCTGGAGCCATCTTTCTGAAATATACTTAGTTAAATGGCACCCAGTCTCCCAATTTCCTTAAGATTACGAGACCCCAAATTTTGTAGGACCCTTGCACTAATTTTTTAGTTTTTTAAAAAATATTTTATTTATTTTTATTTTATGTGTATGAGTGTATTGCCTGCATGTGAGTGCACCCGTGTCACGTGCAATGCCGCAGAGGTCAGACGAGGTCTTCAGATTCCCCTGGAACTGGAGTTAAGGAAGGTTTGTAGCCACCATGTGGGTGCTGGGAATAGAACCCGGGTCCTCTGCAAGAGCAGTCAGTGCCCTCTTAACCGCTGAGCCATTTCTCCAGCCCCAATTTTAAAATTTTTATTATAAACTGTAACATAATAAAGCTAAGAAGTTTGACCATCCTCCAAATAAATCTGTTAACACAGTCACTCCAATTTCCAGGTAAACTTTGGATGAACTATATATGTCCGAAATTACTGTCAGTAAAGAATGCTTATTGCTTATCTTGAATATGAATGTGTATCTGTTTGACCATAGAAGACGAGATTCCTTCCCGAGTCTGTAATCTCACAGTGGGATTTCTTTTGATGTGTACCACATGCACATAATCTTTTCCTCATAATAAAACCGTTGTCTTCTCTACTGCCTTTATGAAAAGATTTCAGAGTTTAGATAAAATTTTATTTTTGTACACGCCCTCTACTTTATGGGCGGGGCAGCCAACCTGGCATATTGGCCAACCAGCATGCCCCGCTAAAAAAAAAAAAAAGAAAAGAAAAAAATTAATTTTTATCTACATTTTTCCCAACAGAAGATATTAGTAGCACTTACTTCTGGAGGGTGAAATTCCAGCTATTATTTATAAATATGTATTTTCATATGCATGTATTTGTTTTAAGTGAGGATGGTTTTGTATTGAGAAGCAGAGTGACTTTAGTTGTGAGGAAACATGTATAGGACTGACATTTAACTACTCGCCAGGAAAAAAGTAAGTTGGTTGTGCGTTCTTCATAGAGCTTGGCATTGAAGGAAATGACCAGAAGGGCACCCATAGTCTTTTTCCTCTTGGTTTCCTATGACTTGGTATAAGTATGTTCTCATTAGAAATTCTACTAGAGCTGAAGAGCATCATCTGGGGAAATAAAGTGTGGCCCATGTGTACAGGAGTCTGATTTTCACCCAATATTCTCCTTACTGGTGTCCATCAGTTGTCATCTGGCCATTGAAGGCCATTCCATTGACCAGAATGCCTTCTGTGCCTCCTCTGGCTGCTTCTGGTGTGGCATTTTGGTCTTCCTTTGCTCATTTCTGCCCTCAGAAATTGTTGGTGGACTTGCTTAGGTTCTTTTGCTCACAGGACAGAATGTGCAGTCATTCGAGAGTGAGGGAGGCTATGGATGGGGACTGATCCAGCAGGACGTCCAGGAGTATCATCCTGACCCTAGACCTGCTTTTATGGACAGTAGGCTCTGCTCTGCACTCAGCTTCGGTTGCCAGGTTCCTTTCTTTGAAGTTGTCATGCAGGGCTCCCTATTGTCTTCCTCTCTGTTCTGGTTTTCATCACGTCCACTGTCTACAGGTTACCAGATTCTATCTGAACCTTCCTTTGACTAGGGTTCAAGTTTCCCTCCCTTCTCAATGGAAGCCAAGGTTTATATGACCCAGGGGATGAATTTAGGCAATTGTTATAGATGTACTAGAATAGTCTATGATAATTAAGAAACCCCCTAAACAACAAACTACAATTTGGATGCCAGTGTGTGGAGGACCCAAAGGACCCACCTCTAGGACCTTCTGCATTCTGACCAGGAGAAATTCTCTCTTGTACAGTCAAGGGAGTCTCTTATCTTAACAAAACACTGCATGAACTGGAACATGGTATTTAGAGAAAAAGGGATAAGTCATCATGTTGTATTATATGGGTTACATAAGAGCATTTTTACACAGGTATATAGTGTACTTGGAACACATTTCACCCAGACCTTCCTATTCTCTTCTTTCTTACACCTTCCACCTCCATCAGTCTCCTTTAGTCCCACAGTTTCTCTTCTACTTTCATGTCATACATACATATGACGCACACATGCACACGCACATACACAGGCAGCACATATGCACACTCACACAAACCCACACACACATACACTTGCACACACATGCATACACACACACATACACACACGTACACACATATACAAATGCCCTAACGTATACAAGAACCAAAATCCATCAGCCTTAAATATATTTGTGTATATTCCAAAACCATCTAGGGGATTCTATTCCTCACTTATTAAAACACATTTCACTTAATAAAAAATCTTTTAAATACGCAAGATGAGCCATTTACATATTTTACATCTGTTCCTTCTCTGAAAACCCTAGGTTTAAAGAGTCAGAATTACCATAGTGAGGACATGGGAAACTAAACTAAATAAGCCTTTCACTTAGCATTTTCTGACACATAAAATAGGAGGTTGCCATAGGTCAGAGTAATCAAATCTGGTCTCAGAGTTTAGCACATTCAAGTGAATTTTGTGTGTGTGACAAGGCAAACTATGG
>NW_008333889.1:1317100-1343429 GCF_000622305.1 Nannospalax galili
ATATATATATCTCCATATAATTTCTCTTCCTTTTTACTTTGACTACAATGAATCTATTTCATGAAGCTTATAATCCCAGAGTAAAGAGTAGAAAGAGAGAAATAAAGAAACTTCATATGGAAAGGGGCAAAATTTCCCTGACCTCTGAGAGTTGAGATGCTGAATTGCTGTCAGCAAGGGAAGTTACAAACTGCACCAGAGAATCAGTGCAGTTTTCATAATGAATGGGGGCTAAGATTTGAACATTAACATTCCCCACCAGCTGGTGGTATTATTCTGGGGGCTAGAGCAGAAACACAAGGAGACACAGCCTAGGAGGAGGATGCTGGCCATTAGGGATGGACTTTTGATGATTATACCAGATCCTCAGCCTCTCTTCTCTTTCTTCTTCCTGCCCACCATGAGGTGAGTTGCCTTTGCCACATGCTCCTGTTACTACAATGTTGTGTCTCATCATGGAGCCAGAATCAATGGAGCCAAGAATTAGGCGTTGAATTATGTGAAACCACAAGCCACAATAAAAATCTCTTCTTTGACCATGTTGTACTAGCACAGTGGGGAATGCATTATACGGAATTAATATGCAATTTGAGCATTGGACAGAACAAGCAGCGATTATATATGACACTGTTCTCTAACCATATCTTTATTGTTTTTCAATTTTATCCTGGGTAATAGTTGCAAAAGTATTTTTTTTAAACATACTTATTTTGTGGAAGAAGGAACGCAAAAGAGGTGGGACCATACCATACAAAAATATCAAGGGAAATGGGGAAAAATGGGGACACTTTAAATGGGAAGGGTATGGAGGGAGGATAAGACAGGGAGAGAAAGAGGAGACATAAATAGTGCCTAGCTAGTATAAAACCAGATGGAATCCTATTAGTCCAAAAACCTACTGAAAAATTACACATACAGTATCTCTACACGAGTCCATGTGTATAAGTGAAGACTCCATAACAAGAAACAGTGCCAGACAGGAGAAATCTTCCTTTGAATTGTCAGCTAGGGTAGTCCAAGAGACTCCCAAAACTATACAGGCTATTGCCACAGTCCTTGATTGTCTCCCAGAACTTTTTAAGACTCTATTGCTGAAGACAGGACATACTTTGGACACAAGATTTGGAGCAATGGAGCTAGAGCTGACCTGGAAGCCACCTCCCCAGAAGGCTAGCTCCCATACCTTTGGAGAGCACTATGCAAGCTGGTCAGGGAGAACACAAAGTGATGGTCCAACCGCAGCTTCAAGGTCTAAAAACCACACCAGTGATCAGCACAGCAAACGACATTGGTGCAGTAGTGGCACTTTCAGCTTGTGGGAAATCAACAGCTGTCTAATTGGACTTAACACTCACTCAATGGGAGGAAACTCATGGCTGGTACTGTAAACCTAGCCAAATACAGATAGCTGGAGAGGTCATAGATCGTAGAGAAAACCCGAAGGCTCTGACATCCCTAGACAAATATAATTTCTTACTATGTGCAAAATATGAATCCTTAAATTTACAGACAAGTATCCCAGCCACCACCGATCAAAGTAGCTTCTTTTTCAACAGACAGAGAATATTACAGAGTTACACCACTGGTCACACATAGAGATTCTCTATGAATTGCCCAAACTAAGTGGCACATCTAGGATGCAACCTCTACACACAAGACTCATGGAACATAGAACAAGGGAGGAAGAGAACACTAATGCATCTTTCAATTCTCATTGATAAAGTTCTCTCATGCAACTGAGGGCTAGAAACAAAAAGGCCACAGATGGCCAAACTATAAAAGTTGGCAGAGTGTGGGTCCTTGGACAGGGCTCCTATATTGAGGTCCTCCCTCCCAGGGCTCACGGACCATTTCAGAAGAGGGGACAGAAAGACTGTAAGAGCCAGGAAGAAGGTGCATGACCATATGTAAGTAGTCCTACAAGCATCTGGGACCCTTCTCATACAAACCTGCAGCAGTAGTGTCAGCATGCACAAGACCCATGCAAATTTAGGCAGATAAAAACCCAGCACAGAACTGTGAAATGAGCAGCAAGCCCCAATCTTAGTTGAAGAATTATTGGCAGCTGATTAAGGCTGGGTGAGGAAGACCTGATCTTCTTGAAGGGAGAGACTCTAAATAGGCTGACTAAACCCTGGTGGATGAACTTACACTGAGGGACGTCTCAGGACACTAACTTTACATAACAGGCCTTAATACAAATGACAGAATGTATGAACTCCAGTGGGGGGGGGGGCTATGGGAGGGTGCGAAAGGGAAGGAGAAGGGGGATAAAGATGACTTTCTGTATGAAACACACAAAAATCAATAAAAATTTACATACTTTTTTGTGTTTAATGAATAAATAAAAACTGCATATGTATCTACTGCACTGTTTTGATGTATGTATGCATTGTGAAATTTAACTTGTTAACATTTTTTTAAACCTCACATCCTTACCATTTTGTGACAATGAGAACACATAACACACAAACTATACTCTTTTGATGATTTTTAAGAATATGGTACAAGTTGATTCTGATTTTTAGATTATTTAACTAAATCTTTTTCAGCCTCCACAATGAAGTGTAACCAACCGTCACATTAACCACGGGAAAAACCTACCGAGAATATAAATCTTAAGTCAGTTTTAAAAAGCACATAGATCATTAGAAATACCTGACCACAATATGCATTCAGGCTGATCAACTCCAAAATCCTCTTGCGAGATTATGAGATGTGCCCAGGCTTGTTCAATCTGTTTGGGCTCAAGTTAAGACATTGCCAAATCACAATCACTTGAATTTGTAGCATATAGTATTGGCTCAAAGAGCTTTCTTGCAACAATAAGAGGCATTTATCTAATCCATACTCAATTAAGTAGGGCATTATTAAAACTCTTTACAGATGAAAACTGAAATGCAGAGAAGTTAGCATTCTCTTCAACCTGTGAGTCACGCATAGCCAGAGGGCTGGCACCTCATACTGTAGGTGCTCTGATTAGGTGTCTGATATCCACTCATTGAGATTCAGCCAAGCAGAGATCCCATACTATGGCCATCAAGGACACAGAGCTGTGGATCTTATCTAAACTAACAACCTCGCCCTTCTTAACTGAAACATTATTCCAACATGTTTTCAAGATGATTTTTTGGTCAATCTAAACAGTGCTCAGAAAGCAGTGCACAGTAAGAAGTGAAGATCCAGTTGCTATGATTCCACCCACTCCCATAGAGTCACTCTCCAGGGTAACCATGGCCAGTGTCAGGTCTGTTTTCTTGCAGGCCTCTCCACTCTACCCACATAAATGTGCAATTTTAAGCAGAAATGGGGCAATTCTTTTAGTAGCATTCTGGTGCATGATTTTTTTTTTCTTACTCCTACACTCAGAATGAGAAATGAACAATCTGTTTAATACACAGAGAAATATCAAAGAAGAATATAATATAATAGATTGAAAGGATGTTCTAGAAGTAAAAGAAGACCTGGATAAGCCAGCTATCAATCATTGTTCTCAGTGGATTCAAATGCTGCTTGAGTTGAGTTTGGTGTGCTTACTCACTCCTAGGTCAAAAGAAGGAAAACACTAAATCAGACTAAATCCCCAAGTTGGGAAAAACCACACCTCCCACTGTGACTCTTTGTTTTCTGTAACCTCCTCTGGTCTGTATATTTATTAAGTTACAAAAGATAGTCTACTTCAGGAAACAAAATCATTTTTGTGTTTAAGACCTCGTTCATCCTTGGTGGTCTGCTAAGTGTAACAGTGAATAAGTCAAGTGGTCAGAGGGGCTGCATTTCCTTACTTGTGTCCAATTGTTAGCTTTAACTAAAACTTTAAAAGTGCTTAGGTGCAAGAACACCTGAGTACATACCACTATTTAATTCCAAGTGGCTTTAGAGAATGCTAAAAGAGAAAAAGCATAATATCTTCCTAAGTCTGGGAAGTAACAATATTTAGTAGTGACTACTCCTAAGAATGGAGACGTTAAAATGCATCATACTCTTTGATGATCTGGTCAGTGCTCGAAATTGAAATAAGTCTTAAAAAGTCAACTGAAAAAAATTAGCATCTGTTAGGATACTCTTGAGCTAAGCACTTGGGATATTAAAAACACAAAAGCAAAATGACAGATTTTTTTCCCCACTCAAATGTCTTTGTTTGGACATTGACATAGACGATATAATGCTATAATACTAGAGAATCAAAGACATTTTCTGAAATCCTTATATGGAATGAAGCTTGGAATCAGAACAGTGGTAATATTCCCAGGTTTACAATCCACTCTTTCATCACAGGGTGACAAATATGCTTTGTCTTTCTCAAATATGTTTTTGTCTTTCTCAAATAACTTTAAAATGGGACTGCTGACTTTATTGAGCAACCCTGTTATTTTTTAGCATAATTACAGCAGACATCCTGACTAGCAAAGTTGTTTTTAATCTATGTAAAAAGCACAATTAAAAGAGTAATTCTTTTCCACCCTCAATTTCTCCACCCATCTGGTAGCTGGTAGGGATTTGTATTACTACTTCATATGTTATAATAATATAATCTTTGATAAACAATCTGAGCTTAAGTGATTCCATTTAAATCATGTCTGGTGTGTCACATGTTTAAAATGACTTATGGTGGCATGATGAGTTCCCTGACTGAGCAATTTCAATCTTGCAGTTTTTACTAGAATACCCTATGTACAAACGCTTATGGGAATCTTTTCAAAGACTTCAGCTACTTCAATAAATGTAAATAGCACAATATAAGGAGTATCTAAAATATGTGAGCCTACTAAAACAAGCTGGATGCATACTGAATGGAGTAAAAATCAATTTACTTCTACCATTCACAAACCAGTGAGTTTCAGTAGACACACTAGCAACAATGCAATACCTCTGTGCAATGTCCTATTATTGGAGGGATTAGCCACAGAGCTCCTCCTTTGAAAGTCATAATTGAGGCTAGACTTAGCACCTAGACAGGCCAGGCTTTATTGAATAGATCTATACATGCACAATGCTCGGTTCTTTCCTTCTTAATCAAGTTGTATGATCCCATAACCTAAAGCCAGTTGGCTTTTACTCCTTTCAGAAGCAATTTAGTAATCAAAGGAACAGACTCAGCAGAAAACGGCATTACTCTGGGGGAAACGGATGGCTATTTAATGTAAGCAAAATCAATTTATTTCTACCTTTCATAAAATTGTCTTTAAGAATCTTATACTGAATTTGTTTTGAAATGTTATAGTAAACATAAATTTTCATTTTTATCATTTTAAAATTATATATATATATATATATGAGTGTTTGCCTGCATGTGTATAAGTACACTCGTGCCATGCAATGCCCATGGAAGCCAGCCTGAAACTGGAGTTAAGGACACTTGCTAGCTGTCATGTAGGTGTTGGAAACTGAACCCTGGTCCTCTGGAAAAGCAGCCAATGTTCTTTTTTTTTTAACTTTAAAAAAATTTATTGAGAATTTTTCATGCATACAAGGTATTTTGATCAAATCCATGCCCACTTCTTCCCCTCCAACTCCTCCCATATTTCCCCATCAATTTTTTTTTTCTGATAACTCCATTTACTCTTTCTTTTTGTGGGGCTTTTTGCTACTCTAACATTCCACCCCCCCGAAGAGGAACCCTAAAATCTCTTAAGGATTAGCTAAAAGCTCCCAAATACTTTTGACATTTTTGGCCTTTGGAACAGAGTATGTTGCTAAGAGGCCCAAGGACATTTTGACTGTTAGTCAAGAAACTGGCTACTTTTCTATGGGGTCTTTTTATCCTAACTTCCTAGCCAATTCCTACCTCCTATTCTTATCACACCATCTTCTGAAGATGTTACCCCAGTTGTTCAGCATGGAAGAAGCCAGAGCGGTCTGCATCCTGATTCCCTATCAGCAGCCAATGTTCTTAACCACTGAGTCATCTCTCCAAGACCTAGTTTTTTTCATTTTTGAAGTAATATAATAGGTACAGTACTGGAAACATTAGCCACCTTTAAACACATGTATTAATTTTTTTTAATGATAAACATTGTAGTGAATAATCAATTATCTATAGGTTTGGCTTTGGAGTAATTTTCTTAGGAGACATAATCATTTGGATGAAAGATTTTATTTATTCTATTTGATTCTTTTTTCTATCCTAGCTACAAAACAATAAAGTCACACTCGGTTGGAACTATAAACAGTTACAAATATCTTCATTACTTGTCTCTTCTTTAGGCTCCTCAGAAATTACAGTAATAATTGTCCAAACCAATGGGAAGTATTAATTAAAGACAAAGTAAGTTTTTGGGGGGACAACACTGGTGAGCTTCTACCCTCACCCTGACTATGGAATACCCGCTTTAGAGAATTGCTGCCTCTCCCCCAAAGCAATGACACTTTCTACTGAGTTTGTCCATTTGATTACTAAATTGCTTCTGAAAGGGAAAAAAGCCAACAGGCTTTAGGTTATTGGCAGGATCATACAACTTGATTAAGAAGGAAATAACTGTGCACTGTGTATGCATAGACCCATTCAATAAAGCCTGGCCAGTCTAGGTGCCAAGTCCAGCCTCAATTACCTTCAAAGGAGGAGCTCTGTGCCTAACTCCTCCAATAATACAACATGGCAGAGAGGTATTTCGTTGTTGCTAGTGTGTCTGCTGAAACTCACCAGAAAAGTTGCTTTCTTCTTCTGACTTGATGTAGCACACACAGTTGTTCTAGGACCTTGGGCTGATGGGCAACACCCACACTGTCTCTCAATTAGTCAGCCTATATCTGCCCTTGTTTCGAGTGCTACCTATAACTTCCCTAAACTAAAGGTCCTTGTTTTTCTGATTCTGAGTTTGGGTAAAACAGAGGGAGCATAGAAGCTTGCTTTGTATTTTAGGCATACAGTTCTGATAAATACCTGGCTTCCTTACTTTGAAGGTTTATTGGCAAAAAATTACCTATTTTACTTCCATCTCTGAAATTAGGAAACATGTTGTTATCTAAACAAACCAAATTGACTTATATGCAATGAACATATCTGAGATATTTTTAAAATTTTCTATTTCTAAGTTTTCTGTTACAGTTGTACATTAGTATTTTGCAAAAATATTTTATTTATTATTTTTATATTATGTGTATGAGCATATTGCCTATGTGTATGTGAGTGCACCCATGTTGTGCAATACCTTTCAGAAGAGACAGAGTCCCTGGAACTGGAATTATGGATGGCTGTTAGCCACCATATGGGTGTTGGGAACAGAACCCAGGTCCTCTAGCAAGAGCAGACAGTACTCTTAACCTCAGGGCCATATCTCTAGCCCTAATATATGAGTATTTTACACAAAACTCCTTAAAAAAAAAAAGAATTCACCAAGTAAGTAGTTCATTTTTGAAGGACAGCTTATGATAGTCTTAGGAATTAAAAAGAAAGATGAAAATTCAAGGAATTTCCTCATGGAAATTCCCCAGAGAAGAGTTCATCCTAAACTACTACTGGTGATATGTAGGAAGCCCTGGGAAAGACAGTTTGTTCCACATATTGTCCAGAGTCTGACACTAGCAGATGAATAATCCTTTGGGACTATGTCTCCCATGATAAGAGCACCTGGATCTCCCAATTGTTAAGGGGTAAACAGTTGCAATTTTCTATAAAATATTAGTATTTCTCCTTTGAATGAAAACAAGTACAAAATGATTATAATAAACTTATAAAATGTATAAAATTACAGTTTTGGGAAAGACAACATACTTTATTTTATTAAACTTATAACCCAATCAATAGCATAGATAAATTATACTGGAAATGTGTCTTTTATTTCAGTATAAATATATTACTTCCTACCTAAAGTCTACTTTCAACAACATACATCATTAAAGATAAAATGATGCCAATGGAAATCAGGAGTATTACTTGCTTTTATTTATTATAATAAAAATAATTTTAGGAGCCTTTTCTAGGTAACTCAATGGATCAGTGTATTTGGACCATATAATCAGAAGCTATATTTGAACACTCAAGATCCTCAAATGTTTCAGAAGTAGAAAGGTAAGCAATTATTTTCTACATTTAAAAGAATCATCTTTGACTTTGACGCTTATTTTATTGTTACTATTATTTTAGCCTCAATATTATTTTAAAAAAGTTAAACTAAGTGAAAATAATTGAAACTTTTTATTTGCAATACAATTTAAAGAAATGAAGTGCCTTTCCATTTTACTTAAGACAACTTATTCTAAAATATTTATATTATATGAATTACGTTAATAAAGAAAAATTGGCCCAAGGCCTAGAATCAAATGCAAAGGAAGTAAGACCCAAATTCATTTAAATGAATATAACATGAATATTCAATAAAAACACAAGTAAAATTATCTAGGACAAACACAAGGATCTTTTGCTTTTTATGTGAAGATTTTCTGTCCATCATTCTCAATTTACATTACCTCAGATAATTTATTCAACATATGTCTCTAACACCCTAACCTAGTCCCGGCTGTTTGGGTACATAACAAATCAACTCAATTGGAAAATTAAAATTTAAAATGAGTTTTTCCCTGCAAAATTTACCAATTTAAAAAATAGCACTAGTGAAAAATTGGGAAGGGAAATGAATAAATTAATACAACTTTTCGACATTAATTTGACTGGATCTATTAATATGATAAACATTTAGGCCCTTTGATCAAGAAACCCTTTTTATTAAAGTCCATTTTGAAAAAACATTGCTGAAGTTAACAGTGTGGATATAACTTATTATATAGCTATGTAAGAGCAAAGCAAACAAAAAGGAGGATCCCATTTCAATAATATCAAATGAGATAGAATAATGGACAATTTTTGTTCTTATATATTTTTCAAGGTTTGCAAAATAAAAAGTTATTTTCTATAGGCTTATAGATAATTATTATTAAGTGAGTATAACTCATGGACAGCTCTTATGGAATAATGGCTGAGGGATGTAGTTGATTGCTGTCTGCCAGGTAACCACAGCTCAGATGGGCCTTAATGTGGTTTCTTTTCCTGTTCTGAAACACATAGTGGTTGTTTTCCACATTCCAACTAAACTTATTTTTGAAAACTGTGACTTCACAAGTAACAAAACAGAAGCGACTTAGAATAACAAAATTTCATTTAAAAAAATCTGTCAGATTAGTAAAGATTTTTAAAATACCTATATGCTGAGCAGGTTGGTGGGTGGTTATTTCTACTACAGGTTGGTATGAAGTCTTCAGAAAATAAATATTCAGGCAATGTGGATTAAGAATCTCAAAAGTGTTTATTTTTTTTTTCTATTCAGAAATTGCACCTTCAGGATTCCCCATTATATTAGTCACTTTTCTGTTGCTGTGACAGAAACACTAACCAAAGCAATTTATAGAAGGAAGAGTTTATTTGAGCTTATGGTTCCAGGGAAATTACAGTCCGTCATGGCAGGGGAGCATGCAGCAGAGGTGGCTGGAGGAGCAGCGGAAGCTAAGCTCTCACATCTTCCAGCAGGCACAGGAAGCACGAGAACAACTGGAGATCCAGCAAGGCTTAAGAATTCTCTAAGCCCACCCCCAGTGATGTGCTTCCTCCAGGATAGCCACACCTTCTAAAACCTCCCAAAACAGTGCCACCATCTGGGGACAAAATGTCCAAATACTTGGAGTCTATTCACACCACCACACCCATCAAATAAATGACAAACATGCAGATAAAAACATACCTGTTTTTTTTTAATCTAACTCTACTTATGAAACTTAACTATATGAATGTAAAAAAGAGCTTAGTAATTAATAAATCTCCCATTCAAGGCAATACCAGGCAAACAAGAAGGACCACTATTAACAGGTGCCATCACTTTTACGTGGGAAGGCACAAAAATAGCTTCAAGAACAAGATGGATGCAATGTATAGAAAATACAGAATCACAAGATAATAAAACTTTCTAGAAAGGTTCATGTTTTGTACTGGCAATACTGAAAGTGGTAAACAGTAATTTTTATATTCCTTTATGTTCTTGGTCATAATTTCTAAATTTTCTACAATGAATATATATATATAGTTGATATAATATATAATTATATATACTACATAATATATACTATTTATGAAGCAAGAGGAAAAAATAAAGGACACAGAAAATTAGGGACTACTTAGAGGGAGAAAGCTAATCACTGAGAAAGGGAATGAAAAATGGGAAAGAAAAGTAGAGGAGTGCTTATGAACAAAGCACAATTCTATACATATAAAAACGTGTTACTATAACCCACCTGTATGCTAACCAAAGAAATCAATAAAAAAGTAAAATACATGCCTATGTATCTACAAAATTTAACATTCTGCTGGGCTTCATCTACAGAGTGAAGCCCAAATTGGTCAGGCTCACATTTGAGCCCTTCTATTCTGATTTCATTTCATCAGCACACACGTGTGTCTCATCAGTGCCCGACTAGAAATATCATCATCTGTATGCCAGGATATCTGCAGACATGTGTGGCCCATCCACATTCCTGTCTTCTTCCAATCAACACTACGGCCCCTCCTCCTAGGGTTTCTGATCATGACTTCTGGTTAAAAGTATTTTTAGCCAACTTCAGATATTTATGATATTTCAGGCCAAGTATGATAATCAAACAAAATAATTTTAGACTTTGATTCTAAGGAGCTCAGTCACAGCAAAGGAAGACCCTTCTTGAAGGGAACAAGTCTCTCATCAACATTTGTTAAATGACCAAAAATAGTCACTAGCCTGATAATGGTAGCTAATGCTTAATGGACATTTCCATTCAGAAAAAAAGGTTTTTAGCAAGAGCTTTACCCTTCAACGATCTCATTTAGTGCTCAGCACAGTCTTCTACTTCACACATGGAAAAGACTTATTCTCAGGTGGGTTATGACTATTTCTAAGGTGATGTAGTCAGCGTGGGCCTGAGATCTGGATCCATCTGTATCCCAAACCATGATGATTCTATACCAACATGCTTCTATATTACTAAATTTGCTTGTGAAAAGCCCACTAGGAATTATTTTTCTAGAACTATATTTAATTAATAGGACCAAAATTAATTGTGCCAGTTTACAAGAATTTCTTTTGCATATAATAACAGACACAAAACAATGCAAGTTTCTGTTGAGTCTCGCTGTGTGATGTTTACCTGTATAGGACCAGCCAATCTCTTCAACAAGTTTTCTCTGTTGCCTGTAGTATCCATAAGCCCAATCTATAATTTAAAAAAATGAAATGAAATGATTAATCTTCAGAAAAAGAGATGTTCAAAATTTTAAAAATATAAGGTGTTCGAATGATGCACACCATGAATGACATTTTTTATTATTCTTTTCTATGTTGCCTTCCCAAAGACTATTCAGTTACACCACCACCATTATCAACATCAATGCCCCTGTTCTGGAGTCCTTAGTAAAAAGTTTAGGAAGCACTTAAAGAACGCTGAAGTTTGGGCAGAGACAAAGCAATTGTCTGAGTATACTAGAACGGACTTAGAGGAGTCATTCCAAGGAAAGACAGCCAGAAAGCACAGTTTGCCTCTAAGATCAGTATCTGAAATTCTGTTCCTTAAAGATACTTTGGGATTTACAACCCAGTACACATCTGTAAATGCTTTAAGGAGCCCCAGAGATTGTCATATATTCACAACTTGTTTCCCTTCTAGTAGAAAATGAAATTAGGTATCTTGAGGAAATTGAAATTTTAACGTGTGAATGTGGCTAGGAAAAAGGCTTTATGTTAGACATTGTAGGTAAATTGGTCCCTGAAGGAATGGAAGTGCCTATGGAGATAAGGCTGTGGGGAGTTTCCAGGCCCATGAAGGTTAGGTAGATGCCTCATGGCCCAAGGAGAGATTCTCCAGAAGAGTCTCTCACTTAGAATGTGGCACAATGTGTGTGGGAAGAAGACAGGTGGATGCCAGAACCTCACTTTGCATAATTCAAAATGTGCTTGCAGCCATTTTGAAATAGGAATGCTAGGGGATGTTAGGGTTCAGGGTTCTACTTCCTGTGCCGTAGGACCTTGACCTCAGACTGTGGGAACACCTCTGCTCTAGTTCAACTACACTGAGGATAAAATAAACCTTTGCTCCCTATCTGGAACCTGATCAGTGTCATCCACAGAACTGTTTATGTAGAAAAGACCACAGGTAGTTTACTAATGAACTTGTGGAACATTGTCCATTCACAAATTGTTGTTCATTCACATCCTTCATTTGAATATGTACACACAGTATATTTAATTTTTCCAATTAATTGGGAAAAACTATTTCCGACGATGTGTTTGTTTGTTTGAGACTGGGTCTGAGGATGGCCCTGGACTCCTGCTCATCCATCCCCCACCTCTGAAGTGCTAGTATTATAGGAGGGTACCACCTGGCACTTTCATATTCACTGTCTATACTTTTGCTTTTATTGACAGATCCTGATTACTTCCAATATGCAAAGGTTTTAAGGATGTTTCATACCTTATTTCCCTGTTTCATGCCACATAGTATATGGCAATAAATGACATTTAAATTATTTTTTCTGTAATCTGTTTGTATGTGATGTGTGCATGATGTGTGTGTATGTGCATATTTGTGTCTATGAATATAGGAGTGCACGCCTCACAGGGTGAGCGTGGTGGTCAGAGGATAACCTTGGGTGTGTATCCTCACCTTCCACTCTGTTTTGAGTCAGGGTCTCTTTGTTGTTCACTGCTGGGTACAAGCTAGCTGGCTGCAGGTTTCCAGGAATTTTCATCTCTACATCCCGTCCTGGCATATCCATCCCCCTAGAGGACCACTGAGATTACAGCTTGCTATAAAGTTCAGCTTTTATGTGGGTTCCAGGGATTCAAACCCAGGCTTCCATGCTTGTGTGGTAAAAGTTTTACCAATTCAGCAATCTCTCCAGCCCCTCTCCAGGTTTTGAAAGGCTAAAAAGCTAAGCAAGGCAGTTAATGCAATCAGAATCCATAGATGAACAGTCAAACCTTATCTTGGAGAAATAAGGTTTTTTAATTGATTTTTTTCTTTACCTGTTTGTCTGGGTAAATGTTCTAGTAGCCATGCTACATATTTCAACATACTTATTTTTATTCTCTACAATAATTTTATTAAATATAATTTACATATCATAAAGTCACTCATTAATGTGTACAGTGGTTTTTCATGTATTTTCAAAGTTGTCAACCACCTTACCCACAATTTATAGAACATCTTTGATTCCCAAACAAATTTTATCTTAGTTACCATTCTACTCCGCAGTCCCCAACCCACACCTGGATCTCAGCCCTAGATGACCACTAATCCCTTCTGTCTATACATCTAAATATTGTAGCTATTTCATGAAAACAAAATTATACAGTGTATGGTTTTGTGATTAGTTTCATTCACTTTATATAAAGTTTTCAAGGTTCTTCCATCAAAACTTTATTCATTGTTACCATCTAAGAGGATTTTACTATATGGCAATCAAGACAGCATAAGTTCCATTAAACTTAGGGTGAGGTTGACCACTTGCTTCTTGGTACTAGGCTTCCAGCATCCCTTTCCTTAGACTACTAGTTTACCCTGGAAATTTTGGAACTGCAAAATCTTTCTCTTCCTGTTGAGATTTGGAAATACTTGCTAGTAAACCCAGAAACTTACTTCTCAAGTACCTGGGAACCAAATGTGAGATTGTAAAAGCAGGTTTGGTGCATGATCATAAGGAAGCAGTCTTCCAGGCCTCTGGGAACTTGCTCATATGAACTTGCAACAATGGTGACAGCATGCATATGACCCATGCTGACTCAATCAGACAATATCCCAGCATAGAAGTGGAGAAATAGGCAACAGGCCTCAACCTTAGCCAAGGAACTACTGGCAGGTGATTACTGCTGTGTGCGAGAGAGTTGATTTTACTCTAGTTAGGCTGACTAGACTCCAGAGGATGAACTTGTACTCGGGGACATCTGCGTACACAAACTTGACTCAAAAGGCGTTATCAGAATGCATGAAATTGAGGGGGAGTTATGAAAGAGTGCGGATGGGGGAAATGATTAAGATGTTTTGTATGAACTGCACAAAAGTCAATAAAAATATACATTGAAAAACAAAACAAAAAAGAAAAGCAATCATCAAAGGGAGATAGTGCCCTTGTCTCCCAGTGTCATTGGGACCTCACTGCAAGTGGCAAGAACAGGATTTCATTTTCCTTTGGATAAAGTTTGATAATAAGCACAGGCCTTCCATCACTTTCCCAAGCTGTCTTTCAATAATTTCTCACTAACACATCTTAGCCATTAGACACCTCATTCCTTACTCTGTAAGAGTTGAGTTCAGATTTGGTTTTGCTCTCTCTCTCTCTCTCTCTCTCTCTCTCTCTCTCTCTCTGGTATTGAACTGAGCAATTTTATTCTGCCTAAATACCAATACACCCACATACATACTTTATAAAAATAATAATACATAAGAAGCAAACTGAGGGGGTGCAGAGGTGGTTCAGCAGTTAAGAGCACTGGCTGATCTTGCGGAGGACCTGGGTTCGACTCCCAGCACCCACATGGTAGCTAACAACCATCCATAACTCCAGCTCCAGGTTATCCAACACCCTCTTTTGACCTCTTCTGGCATTGTATGACATAGGTGTACCTACCTACATGCAGGCAATACATTCACACATAAAGTAAAATTTTTATTAAAAAATCTTGAATTTTTCAAGATTTTACTGTCACTTCATATTACTGAAAAAAACCAGAAGGAAAAAATGTAAAACAGCTAAGGCCTCATGGTCTGCTACTATTTGAGAGTACTATACACAAAGCAAGTTTTCAGTTCTGAAATTGACACTACAAAATCTCTGAATAAAGTTTTCCTTGCGTGCTTAAATTTGCCTGCTGAAGGTTTTTGCTTTTGTTTTGGAATGGATACACCTCATTTTGTTTATCCATTCATCTTTTAATGGATGTTGTGTTGCTTTCATTTTTTGTTATTATGAATAATATGACTGTGAATAGCCATGTATGCATTTGTTCTGTGACTTGAAGATGAAATTAGGCTCACTCTTTATCTTTCAAATACAGATCTCTTAAAATGTTAGTCACATACGACTAAATTTAAATTCTGAGGCTAAAGGAATATACATAGCTGGGTGTTAGAAAGAGACTAAAAAATCAACTGGCTCAGACTTTAACAATCTAGAAAAAACATTTCTATTTTAGTGGTAAGGCGATTATGCTCCCCCAAAACGCAAGCAGCTTGCACATGCAGTCACTGAGGAAAATGAAAACATAAGGCTTGGCTCCTGCTCCTAGCCACTGAAGTGTCCCAGATTAAGTAGCTATTCCTTGCTTTCCTAAGGTGCTGGCCCTGAGCAGGAATCCCTGTATACCTTCCAGAGAAACAGAGCAGAGCAAAACAAAGGAACAAGCCAGGGGGTCCACTAGCACAATTTACTTAGACAAATAAGTTGCAGAGAATCTACTGTGATTTTTCCTGGCAATCAACTGGAATTTTCCTTTAAGACTTTGCACTCACCCTACAGAAGTGATTTGCTACCTTCTATGCATTTAAAATGTATTGTTTTAAATGCTAGATATTTTTATAATATAGAAGCATGCTGATGACTTCACAAGATCAGATACTGTAAAAAACTGTGTTTAGTCAGTTTTGCTTTGAGGTAAGTATAACAGTAAGCTCTTATTCTAACGATTCATTCCAAAGAGTGATAGAAAAACATCAAGCAATTTTCAGCTTTCCTGATAGGGCTTTATCACCACACAATGAGAGCACTTGTCTTTGGTTTTTAATTACATACATTAGGAAAGCTTTTTCAGTACAAGATTCCCAGGTGTTGGTGGCTCTCTTCAGCTTCTCTCTGTATTGTTTCCTTAATTGTTGCTTCAAACAATCCTGCTACACATTCATATGCTAATTACACAGTCCTTGGGCGTGAGAGAGTACCCTACTTTCAAAATTCTGCTTAGAGATCTGATAGATGAGACGCGATAGCTCCAATGAGCAAGGAAAAAAGAACTAAGCTCACTTTTGTGGCATTATATACTCTGAAAGCCTGTAAATCTGACATAAAATACAATTTATCGAAGTGCTTATACATTTTAAAATTCATTAAAATAGCAAATTAAGAATGATTTTTTTCCTGTTCCTGTGGATTTTAGTTTCTATAGTTTTTATATTTTGTTTCCATTTAAAGCACTTTATACATCTGTTTAAGTATGTTTTGTACTGATAAAACTAAGCAAGAAAGTTTGAGAAGGAAATGTACATATGTGTATATATATATTATATGGAATGTATTAGATATGAATGAATTTCTTTAAGTTACTCTGAAATTTGTTATGAAAACCTATTCTTTTTCTGGCTATTTTTTTCTTTTTTTTAAAAATTATTTATTTAATAACCACATACTTAGAAGAAGCATTTCATTACATCAGCATTGACATATTCAATAACAATTTTCTGAGCTAGGTTGCATCTTGAAAACCCATTCTTAATGAAGTAAGTTTGTTATTTCAGGTGACCTTAATATTCTTGTTTCAATCCATTTCATCTTATTCTTGCCTCAAAAACCAATATAAGGGGCTGATGAGATGGCTCTATAGGTAAAGGTGCTTGCTGCCAAGACTGATGACCTGAGTCCCATCCTTGGAACCCAAGTAGTGGAAGGAGAGAAAAGACTCCTGCAATTTGTATTCTGACCTATGCACATGCAGCTTGGCACAAGCATGTGCACACAGACACATATGAACATATGTACATATGCTTATTTTTCTCTGCACTCCTGTAAAACCAATCAAATGCTTTTACCACCACTAACATTACTATCCTCCCAAATAAAAATGAGGGTGCTCACTTTTAATTGTAAAATCACTTCTGATTGTGTTTGCCCCAAAGAAAGTCTTTGTTTTGCCTCTGTCAATATTTTATCATCTGTCTCCTACCATAGATTCTAGCAACGGTGTTCTGACAAAATATACACACAGAGACATGTACACATTTTAATTCCATACAGTGCCCAGACTATGAAAAAGAAGGGAAACAGATAGAAATTTGAAGTTTAAGATTCCAGATTTTGAAAGTAGACTTGCTCAAGGCAGATGACACTTTGCATATCTGATGTTCTTAAAGACGTCACTAAGGATCTTCAGAAGATGGGACAAAAAAGGTAGCTGGTAATCGAAACCTGGAAGGATGGAGAAGAAGCTAAAGGCTTAGAGATGCACTTTGAAGCCCTTGAGTAATATGGTTAAGGAAAGACAGAAGCGGAGGGTCAGAATGTCCCAAGGAGAGGAAGAGGAAGCCACAAACAGTGGAGTTTTCTAAAATCATGGGGCCAGGTGCACTCTCATGGAGGGTCTGTGGGTCATCTTACTCCTGGTGACAGTCACTGTGAGAGAAGGGCCTGTGAATCTTCCCACCTTAATTTTCAGCTTATTTTCTTCCCCGATAGAGACTTCTTTTTAATATATATATATATATATATATTGGATTTATTTCTATTTAATGTGTGTGAGTGTTATGCTTGCATGTATGTAAGTGCACCCATGTTGAGCAATGCCTGAGGAGGTCAGAAGAGGGAGTCGAATACCCTGGAACTGGAGTTCCAGGCAGTTGTTAGCCACCATGTGGATGCTGAGATTCAAACCCCAGTCTTCTGCAAGAGCAGGCAGGGCTCATAACTGCTGAACCATCTTTCTTCCAGTCCCAAGATTTCTTCTTTTTGTTTTTTAAATGGGTAGGCTGTATTCTATTGAGTTGATGGAAGTGTGTTATGGGCTCTTGTTGAAGTCTATCAAAGAAGAAATATGAAATATGAAAGATAAATGTTTTAGCTGAAGTGAACAGGGTACGTGTATTTCTGAAGAAAGGTAACTGACTGGTAGAAACCTGAAGAAGAAGCTAGAAACCTATGGAGACAATCTAGAATCATCATAGCAATTATCATCCACAAATATTTTGACATGCAGATATTATGCAGCAGTGATTAAATAAAAAGATTGACAGTGACAGCAGTCATAAATAAGCCCCTTCTCTGAGGAGCAAAAAAATAAAATGAAATAAAATCAGAAATAAGTTTCTTTAAGAAAAGACTTAGCTTTTAATGAAAAAACACTCGTGAACACATCGCCCAGGAATAAAGTCCTTATGTGATGTAGTAGATATTTTTCCACAACTGTAGCCAAATACTTGACAGAAACAACTTAAGGGAGGAAAGATTCACTTTAGCTCTTGGTTTCACGGGGTTCAGGCCATGGTTTCTTGATCTCATGTGCTCGGGCAGAGCATCATGGCTGTGGGGACTGTGGAGGAGGAGGATGTCTCTAATGGCAGACCAAAAGCAGTGAGACTGATATGGGCTGAGGAGACTCTACCCCCATTGAACCTATTTCTCTAGCCAGGTCTCATCTTCTAAAGTTTTCAGAACTTTCCAAAATAGCGCCACCAGCTAGAGACCAACCCCCAACACACGAGCCCATGGGGAACATTTCCTATCCAAACAATAACGTGTTTAGATTTTCCTGTTATAATTGTCTTTCTCCTTTTGACAAGGGCATTGCAGTCATGATCCAAGCGATAAAACTTATGCAGCTAACTAATGCAACCTTTCTATGCAAAATTAATTTTACCTATGAGTAGAGCATTTTTAATATCGTTAAGTAATGCACTTCATGTCAATGCAATTCTCTACTTAGGGACAGTCTATCAATGGTATATTTTCTCAGTGTATTCTCTTGTCATTGACTGTTAAGGATTAGTTTCCAATCAAAGTAAGCTACCATGTAGCCTATCCTTTTCTGTCTTGAATATCAACTTTTATGCAGTATATATGCAAAAACATCTGTGAAATATGACCATTAATTATAATAAATTCAGGCAATATGGCTTGTTTAGTATTAGGTAATTATTCAAACATTTTCTTAATGTTTACCACTATAAATATAACCCAAATCTCTAAAAGTGTTTCTTTGTAAAATATATATATTACTTCAGCCTACTCTAGATATTTTTATTTCAACTGTCTCCCAGTATGAGAAAGAAAAGTTTCATTGATTTTTCTCCATCCTGCAAAAGCTTAAAAAACAGTAGTTTCTACAGTCTCAAAACATAATAGAAACATAGTGTCAAAATGGAGGACACTTTATATAACCAAAGACAGAGAATTCTGGGGGAAAAAAATGAATCCACATAACTTCTTTATAAAGAGTAAGGCTAAAGAGATAAAAAAAAAAGTAGATGCCTGAAGCACAATATGAAAAACCAATCAACTGATAAAATTAACAAAAACTATATAAAGCTTAGAAAAAAAAAGAATAATGTAAAGGAACAAAGGGGGCCAGCTCTTCATATACCTATTTCAGTAGTGAGACGTCCAATTAAGTATATGTCTCTGAGGACTAAAGGAGAGTTGGAGGTAAGCAATTAAACTCTATTGTTCCTTAGACACTGAGAACTACGCTGCTTTCCCAGAGAGAATTTGGGTGCTGGCAATATGTTCACCCACCCCATTCAAAGTTTCCAGCGAAAGCTCAAAATATTCACAGGCTTGTCTTGGAAAGTATCTAGAGTATTTTCCTCCACTTGGGCTTATACTTTTAACCTATAGCGATTTATCCATATGTTTAGAGTCAAGGACTTTTCAAATTTAAAAACATGTTCATAATTTTGATCCTCATCCCATAAATACTTATGCATGCCTCTTTAAGACAAACTAAAAAAATATAAACAAATACTTTTAACATCACTTACAATCCTGTCTCTGTAGATAATTACTGCTTACAATTTTGCATATACATGTCTTATTTATTATTGTTTGATTATTTAATAGATACATGTAATGTGTTTTGATCAAATCCACCCCCAATTCTCTCTTGCCTAGTTCCTCCCCTATCCCACACCCCATTTTTCCCTCCCAACTTCATTCATGTGCTCTTTTTTTTTTTATTTTTTTTAAACCCGTATAATATACTTAGTGCTACCAGTATGCACATGAGTGTATTGGAGTCTATTGGAGCATGGGTAGCCATTCCATGAATAAAGCTGACTGTGCCTCCCTCAGCAGCTGTCAGGTGCCCTTAGCTAGGAGAGGACCTTTATGAGCCCCTCCCCCATCTATGCAGAGAGTTTTGTTTGACTTGATCTTGTACAGGTTTTGTGCATGCAGTCACAGCCACTGTGAGCTCATGTGTGCCACAGCCCTGCCATGCCTGCAAAACACTGTTTTGCTGTAGACATCCACCACCTCTGGCTTTTACAATCTCTCAGTCTCCAACAGAGATGAAGTGATTTCTGAGCCTTGATGGGGAGGGCAGGTAAAAAAAATTTAAGTTATATATTCATGTTTATTTAATTTAATTTACATAAACTTAAATGAACCACTTATTTATTTGATAAAATATATTTTCCATAAACTAATATATTACTGATCTAGCCTCAGGGTAATGAATATGTTTTTATAGCATCATAGGAATCCACTGAAAGCATTTTCTGTATTTTGGATACTGATATTAAAAAGTTGGGGCTAGAGAGATGGCTCAGTGATTAAGAACACACACTGTCCTTGAAAAGGATCTTCTAAGTTTGGTAATTAGCACCTATGTTGGATGTCTCACAATTGCTTGTAGCTCCAGCTCAAGGAGACCGATGCCTTCTTCTGGCCTCTGCAGGCACTGTACTCATGTGCACAAACCCACACACAGACACACACATGCATATAATTTAAAAAATGATAAAATCTTTAAAAGTTGATTTAAGTTTGAAAATCTTTTTTAATGGACTTAAATAATATGAATGGTGACAGGTTCCATTTAAGCCAGCTCAGATTAAGCTGTATGTATAAAATAATGGCACAGAAGATTAAATACTATTTTTATACACATTCAAAAAACAGTGAGATGGTACAAGTTATCACACAGTGAGATAATCATAACTACCTAGCTTTGCACCCGTAACCAATAATAAATTTGTTTTTACATAAAAGAAAGATCTAATTGTTAACACTGTAATAATGAGAATAAAGAAATTAACATGTAAAAATAACAGTTAGGAGGAGCTGAAAATTTTAAAAATATGAAAAGAAATATGTGTAAGAATACATTCATAAAAGAGGTTAGGAAACAGAATTTGTCACATTATTAAATGTGTTATTATTTTATATCATACAATTATGCTGTTGTGTGCTTGTAAAAAAATATCTGTGGGGGCTGGAGAGATGGCTCAGCACTTAAGAACACTAGTTGTTCTTGCAGAAGACCTGGGTTCGAATCCCAGAACCCACATGGCAGCTAACAACTGTCCATAACTCCAGTTCTAGGGGTTCCAACAGTCTCTTCTGTCCTCCATGGGCATTGCATGACACAGGTACACATACCTACATGCAGGCAATACACACATACACATAAAATAAAAATAAAAAATAAAATTTTTAAAATTATCTGTATTATCTGTAAATCATTATCTGTACAGTACAGTATGATTATTCAATAATATAAATAATATTGTTGCCATGCAGTCTTTTGCCCTCCTGCTCCCACTGAAATCCAGTGTAGAGTAATATTTGCTATGCCAATCTATGACTGGATTACTCCAGATGTTCTGGACAACTTGAAAACTAATATTAGCAGCTGCAGGATACAATGGAACCCTTGAAAAGCATAAATTACCAAGAAAATACATAGAGAAATCAAGCTAGAACTGAGCCCAAAGGTTGCTTTTCCTGGTTAGCTTTCATAGTTCTGGAAGGCTCTATGCAGGTTGCTGTGGGAGAAAAATCATCAAGAGTCTTACCAAGCTATGGAATCTGAACAGTATACTACCCACCAGTCAGTCAAGATGTGCCCATTGGTGCAATAGTGGCATGACTGTCATAAGGTAACCAATTGCTTTCTGACTGCATTTGCAGCCTACTCCACAGGAGGGAATTCATGCCTGATAGTGTAAATCCAGTCAAAATTCCATTGTTAGGGAGATCATAGACCCTATTAGGGAAGCTACTACTGTTGTTTTGCTAAAGGGACATATGCATATCAAATGACCTTTTAAATATTTGGTTATGCCTATAGATTAGTGCGGCTCACACTGTTATCAGAGAAGCTTCTTTCTGCAGAGGGTGACAATTATTGCAAAGACTCATAACTAGTCAATATGCTGAGAATAAATGACTCCAGAATGCTCAGCCCCAAATGAAACATCTATATCACCCCTTTCAAGGCTCAGAGAACATCACAGAAGAAGGAATGGAAATAATGTAAGTACTTAAGGGAAAAAGGGGAGGAATAGAATGCTGCCTTCCAGGCATGATATAGCTGTTGAACTCAGGAATTCACAGTAGCTCTGATGATCTACACAAGATTGAACCTGTCAGCACTCTATCATAGATGGGCAAGGGGCCCATGAGGCCCCACCCCTCTCTGAATAGTCATTGGCAGCTAATGGCTGCTGGTAGAGATGGTGGCATTTTTCTTCAGTGATGTAGCTACTGGTAGGTTGCCTGTACTCCTGTAAATAACCCCTACCCATGCTTATATAAGTAACTTAATTAAACCCATTGAGTTACCAAAACAAACAAAAAAAAGATAAGAAATTAGAGGAGTACTGACTGGGAAGAGAAGGGATGCAATTGAAGGGAGGACAAAAATGTAATAAGGGTTAATATGATCAAATACATTATATACATGTATGAAAATGTCATAATGAAACCTATTATGATATATAATATATGCTAATGAAATGGTGATAAAATGAAGAGCTCTACTTTATTCTTCTACAGGAAATTTAACTTGGGGGACATTATCAACTCTATAGATTGATGGATATATCATACCTTACAGGAATGTCTTTGATTGAAAGAAATATTCTGAGGTAAATATAGAAAGAGAAATGTTAAAAGAAAAAAAGACATATAAAAAGAAAGATAAATGGAAAGCAATAATATGTAAGAGAATTTAGATAAAGAATAAAATAATAAGGACTTGATCAACTAAGTGCTGAAAGACAAATGGATAGACAGATTAGAAAGACACTACCTAGCACTAAAATTGGACCTAGGGTAGATACAAATTTAATCTGTGATAAAGCAAACATCACACTGATAGGAAAAAATATTGAAGTTAAACATATTACAAACATTGGCTATTTGGAAAGGAAATTAAATCACATTTCATATATACATCAAAACTAATCCCAAGTCGACTAAAAATGCTTAAAACAGGATGCACAAAAAGTGTATGAAAAAATACATGAACAATTAGTTTATAGTAAGATGAGAATACCTTTCTATGCATTAACAAATATATAAAAACACTCAGAGCTTTCATTATATGACATTTGAAGCTTGAATATGAAAATATTTAATGAAATGCAAGTTGTAAATGTTAAATTTAAAATATATTAAATGACTACAATAATATATGTGAAACATAAAATTCCTACAAATCATTAAGAGCAAAAATACAGATATATTGTTAAAATATAGGCAATAAGTTTATTGAGTTGTTAGACTGGGACTATGAAGATAGCTAGTTGGTAAGGTGCTTGCTTTGCAAGCACAAGGACCTGAATTTGATCTCTAGAAAACATGTTTGAAAAAGAGAGAAAGCCAGGTGTGGTGGTGCACACTTGTAATCTTGGTGCTGGGTAGGTGGGAACACAGGGATCTCTAGGTTCCCTTGCCAATTGGAATATGCTACTTGTCAAGTTTCATGCCAGGGTAAGATACTGTCTCAAAAAATGGCGGATAGTTGGAGCTCAGCACTTAAGAGCATATATTGCTCTTGCAAAGTACCTAGGTTCAGTTCCTATCACCTACAGAGTGACTCACAACCATCTGTAACTCTAGCTCCAAGGGCTCAGATACCCTCTTCTGGCCTTTGTGGGCACCAGGTATGCATGTGGTGTACATACTTACATGAAGGCAAGCACTCATACATATAAAATAACAAAATAAATCTTTGTTTAAAAATGATGCACAGCACCTGAGGAGCAACACTGGAAGTTGCCTTCTGGCCTCTAAATGCATGTGCACATATACATGCATGCACACCCACATATATATGTACCTGCACACATATGTGTGCATGGGCATACACAAAAACCCACAGAAATTAAAATAAAACTAAAGAGCATGAGTTTATAGAATAGACTTCCAAAGGATTTGTTATTGTTATTGTTATTATTGTTGTTAGTTTAATAGTCATTGATGCTCAAAGAATCTTAAGATATTCACATACACAGGTGGAAGAATAAGCAAGTGTTTTGAAAGGTAAATGGAATGGGGTAAGGTCCTTAATATTTTTCATATCTTCTGACACAGTAATTATATTTTAACACAAAGCATCATACTTTTTTGTCTATTTTTTTGAGACAGGGTCTCCTTGTAACCCCAGCTGTCCTGGATCTCACTATGTAGACCAGACTGGCCTCGAACTCACAAAGATCCTCTTGCCTCTGCCTCCCAAGTGCTGGGAATAAAGGCGTATGCCACCATAAAGCACTAACAAGGAAGAGAGCAGAAGATTGTATTCCAAGATGGTAACAGTTCTGCAAGTTAGGTACTGGAAAATAGGGAGCTTAAATTATGTAATGTCTGTACTATGAAAAAAATGTGGTTAGTAAGATTATATTTATATTGTATTTCAAAAATGTTCATGATGTGACAAACACATAATGCAAACAATTATCCACAATTATGATATAGTTTTATAAACATTACATATATAGAGAAATGTAAGTTTCACTACATGGTACCCTAGGGAGGTGATTTTGATTTTTTAATTTTATTTTATGTGTATGAATGCTTTGCCTGCACATATTTAAGTGTACCAGTGTCATGCAATGCCCACAGAGGCCAGAAGAGGTCATCAAATTTCCTGGAACTAGAGTTACTGATGGTTATTGTTAGCTGCCATGCGGGTGCTGGGAACCAAACCTGGGTCTTCTGCAGGAACAGCCAGTGCTCTTAACTACTGAGACATCTCTCCAGGCTCTGATTTTGTTTTTGATTTTTAAATATACTCTTTTGACTTGTATATCTGATGAGAATGAGTGCTGAATGGTTTCAGTTGTCATTTTTACATACCACAGAAGAGGGAACCTCAGTAGGGGAATTTCCTCCATTGAATTACCCTATCAACATGTTTGTCAGGCATTTTCTTGATTGCTGAGTTAGGTGGGAGGGCCCAGGCCACTGTGGGTAGTGTTCCCCTAGACAGGTTATCCTGGGTTGTACACAAAAGCAGGCTGAACACAAGCCAGAGGAAAAAGCCAGTAAGCAGTGTTTGCCCATGGTCTGTGCTTCAGCTCCTGCCTCCAGATTCCTGCCTGCCTTGGCTTCCCTTGATACACTGTGAGCTATAAGCCAAATAAACTCTTTCCTCTCAAGTTGTTTTTAGTCATCGTATTTATCATAGTAACAGAAAAGTAACTCAAACAGACTGTATTCCTTCATTTTTAAATTCAGTGTACATACACTTTGAAATATTCTCCCTAATTCTACAACCAGGCAAATTAGGGACAAATACCTATATATTCTGAAGACTGTGTAAAATTTTTCAAGTTCATTTTAACTTCTTATTTTGAATTTTACAATAAAAGCTAATTCTTATTCGCAAGAAACTATGCACACATGCAACACGAGCTTTTTAAAGTTCAGCTGAGGAAATCATAGCCAAGTGTACACATGACAGCCTGGTTCAGCACTTAGGTCACCAAGATACTTAATATACAAGAGGCATAGATAATTCACAGACTGTCCCAAAGGCCTCACAGCCACTCAACGTGAGTGGGTCTTCTGTGTAAGAGTAAACCTTGAAACTGCCTTATTCTGATTTGTGTCTTATTTCCAAAACACTTCTACATAGGTAAAATTAGGCCCCAATAATCTATACATTAAGCAGGAAAATCTGGCAGCTTTGTGTGCTAACTTATTCTGAAATAAGTGTGGATAGTGCATTAAATCTGCTGCCAGCATGCTGATAGATTCATTACGCAGTTAAATCTGGGCTCAGAACACAAGTTTTCTTGACTCCTTTCCAGGGTATGGACTGGAAATTCTTTTTTGTCATTAATGCCATATAGACTGTTTTTATGGGTCTAGAAAGAAATTTTAAAATATTCATAGGAAGTATTTCAAAATAATTAACTTGTTGATGCTTTTTCAATGGATTTTTAATGATTTAACTTTTTGATTTGCCAATATATTTTATGAACTGAATAAGCTATGTGCTATTGCTCATCAAATCTACTTAAACCAGTCAATATTTAAAAAAGAGATCAGAGTGAGTACGGTAGACTTGCATAGTTTTAATTATGCACATATGGGACTATTTTCCAAATTTTATCTTTTAGCTATTTAAGTATTTACGGGTTTTTGTTTTTTGTTTTTTTTTTT
>NW_008333889.1:1343449-1394965 GCF_000622305.1 Nannospalax galili
ATTTGATATTTTTGCATGTGTATAATACATTTTGGCTGAGCCACAGAATCATTCACTTATTTAGTGCTATCTGATTCTTAGTCCAAATAACTCTTTAATTTAATGGTAAGTATATTTAGTAGATAATTACAACTAGACACTCAACATTCAACACATATGGAGATTACAAATTCTTACAAACAAATGCTAAACCATTTCCCCTGAAGAGCAATTTGAATATTGTAAAACCAAATATTAAATTTTAACTAAACTTAGAAGGACTACCTTAATCTGATTGTTTCATTGCATCTCAAAAAAAAAAAATACATTATTTTTCTTTTCTTTTTGGATACAGGGTCTTGCAATATAGCATAAAACAGTTCCTTGTTCTGACTTTCTTGCCTCAGCCTCCCAAGTGGCGGTATGAAAGATATGCAACACCACACCCAACTTTCAAAATAGATACATTTTTTAAAAGCAAGATTTTCAAAATACTGGTTCTTTCCTTTTTTTAGAGCTTAACAGCACTTTTTGTTCAAAACTTCATACTGTTTACATTTTACAACCACTTTCCCACTGGTAATTTTAAGAAATTAAATGCTTTAAGGGCACACTTAATCAGTTGGCTTTCGATTATTAATGATCACTGCCATATTATTCACTGATTTTTTTTAATAACTGTGCCAAAAAAAGAGATTATATCTACCGCTTTCTTGTTATGGTTAGGTATTTCATTATCAGTATACCTTTGGGTCATAATTATTACTTATCATCATAACTACCTCCCTGTAAAGTGTGAGGTGACTGGGAGCTGCTCCAATCCTACTGAAGGTCTTCTGGGCTGCCCAAGTTCCTCTGTTTGCTTCATAGTCCTCTGCTTGGTGTTCATCCTCCCCCGTCCCATGATTTCACTCTTTGCCAGGCATGCTGCCTTCTCCTACAGACTTGCACCTTCTTGGACCTTGGTGTCTTCACAATCTTATTCTCTGAACCACCAGAGTTGGCTTTAGGAAGAGAAATTCAGTTCAGTCACCAACCGCAGCATGCTTATCTCCAAAGCTCATGATTGGTAATTGATCTTGACTAACGACAGCTCTGGGTCTTATTGGCTCATTGTTGCAACAGCTGTTGAGAACTTTTGGCTGTAACACAAAAGCTGTCTACAGTGGGAGATGCTCAAAAACACTCATTAGTGGCCTAGATAACTTACAGGAACAATACGTATAAAGCATTCCTGTTCAGTGTATAATTAATAGCCTTGGAGAATATAGCTCACTAGTTGTATTTTACACACAATTACAAATGGTTGGCAGGGGTTGAATATTACTTATTTTGGGACAGCAAACTCAGAACAAATAAGATTTCTCTCCAGGTTTACTGTTTCATTTGTGAGGATGTCAAATGATGGGACAAACTAATTCAGTGTTTGGGGCCTGGATTACAACCAGGACTCTGCTCACACCTTAAACTGAAGTTATTAGGCCACTGGGACACCTCAAAGTAATTAACATACTCTCGCAATGTTGTAATGGTGATGGCTAAAGAAGAAAGCGCATCTACAATAGACAAAGGTACCATTTTTACACCTGAGGGATCTAGTCCTGTGGACAAGTTTAGCTACTGGATTAAGGGAAAGGAAAAAGTGTTTTCAGAAGAGGATTTAGAACACAAAAATTATTTATAATATACCATGAAGGCACAAGGTACTGAAACAGAAAGGATGCCTAATTTCATGTATTTAAAATTTTTTCATTAATGTTTAGCGTGTGTGTGTGTGTGTGTGTGTGTGTGTGTGTGTGTGTGTGCACATTCCATGACACACATCTGGAGGTCAGAACACAGCGCTTGGCAGTCAGTTATTTCCTTTTACCATGTAGGTTCCGGTTTGAACTCAGGTTGTCAGACTTGGCAGCAAGCACCTTAACCTGTGGGGCCATCTCTCTAGTCTTCATATATTTTTAAACATCTAAGTGAGCATACTTTTTGAAGTTTATACTTCTGGCGTTAATCTCATTAGTGGAAAATAGTTATTATGGAAAACATTTGACTGATAATCTACCATGTCAGGTTAAAAATACATGATTTAGGGCTGGAGGATTGGACAGCGGAGAGGTTAAAGGCTAAGGCTAACAGGCTAACGACCAAAAAAAAAAAAAAAATGATTTAACCTTAAATGCATTTTGTTCTCAAAGAGGTCATAAGCTAGAAGAATACACTGGAGTCTTATGTCACTTAAGCTGTGCCCAAACTTGGATATTACTGCCTCAGTCTCCTTAGTATTGAGCTGCTCAGCCACAATTTATTTTAAGCTACCTTTCTGTAACCTCAGAAATAGTTTGCAGAATCTGTTGTCTTCAATTTAAATAACACCTACGTAGTCTCAACTAACTGAAATGCTTTGCTTCATATAATATTTAACTGAATATTTCTTACTAAGATTGAATTCCGAGAAGCCTCTCTGGTCTCAGAGCAAGGGACAGCAATCATTTGGAATTTCTTAAGCAGACCCTTGCCTGACTCCTTTTGGTTATGCAGTCACTTTGCATACTTCTTGGTAATACAGCAGAGGGGTTAGCTAGTGATTTGGGTTGGTGTTCTACACCAGGAGCATCATGTGACAAAGCTTTCCCTTTTCATATAAGGCAGCTGTCTAGAAGGAAAATGATGCTGTGCACTGTGATACACAGCCGGCTTTGCTCATCGGGGACAAAGACTGCCATCATCTCACCTGCACACCCAGAAAGAATTAGTGTCCTTTCATCAAACTTTTGTAGATCCTGCCTGTTATGCCCAGTCCACCTGACAATGCTTTGCAATATAACAGAAAAACTCAAGGTACGTTTTCATATGTAAAGCCAGCATGGTTAGTATGGAGGCAAATGAAAGGTAGTAATCTCTCATCCTTGTTAGCTCCATAGTCAGAAAGACAGCAGATGTCCAAGAAAAGCTTTTCAAGAGAAGAGCATTGAGAAGCTTACTCTGTTGTCTTCAGTTATTCTATCAATTTCTTCTTTTAATCAAAACTTTAAATTTTTGTTCTTTAAAATAGCATTGACTGCCAAAGATGTTTCAGGGAGAAAGATGGAAGGAAAAGAGAGTTTAGTAGGTGATTTATGATTTTAATGAATCTGATTCTTTTAATTCAAGGCATGTCTTGGGGAATTTTCACAAAGACAATCGATCCTTTTCATGGCTTAATGCCACAGTGACTTCCTGCACAGAGCCAGAGGATTGCCATGGACACACACTTGGACGCCTTTCACGCTCTGTGTTTCCACAAGGTTATATTTGGTGAGCAGAAGAAAGAGCACTGGTGTTTTCTCTGTTTAAAGCAATTTGGAACCTTAGACAACATGGCTCTTTGTGGTATAAATTACAATCAGAAGGTTGTAAAATGATAAAAAAAAAAATCCACACAAAATTTTTTTAAGTATCACTTTAAAAATCCAGGATATCAAGCAATCGTAAACAAATGCTTTAAGGCAGTGCTCAATATGGAAAAGTTCATGGGGGTGGGACAGTCCTCGGGGAAGAGAGGCCATCTATGTGATCACTTGTTCTATTTATTAAATTAACACAGGTTAACTATAGCATCATTTTATCAAATACATATTTGCAAAATAAACAAATTTATACAAAGAAATGCCACACTAATAAAAACTCCTATGTATGTACTTCATGTACCCCACTGATCTTACAGAAGAAAGCCTTCTTGTGTCAGATATCGGGGCTTCTCAAACTATTTCATACCTCAGCCTTGTCAGAGAATTATAATGATCTAGTGCCTTCGGGCAGTACATAAGACCTAGGCATGTGAATTTTAGTAACCCAGGAGAGGCACTGTGGAACACTGGGTGGAAAGCATCGCTGTCCTGGAATTCCTTCCTGTCTCAGGCCCTTGCCTAGCTGTTCTCTGCCTGGATATCTTCACTTGTTTCCTTCTTTGCCTCCTCACACATACCCTACCCCTCCATCGTCCTGTAGTACTTTAATAACATGTCTTTGATTCATGCACAGTCTTTCTCAAAGTTGTAACTGAATCATAATTTCTCGATTATTTGTTTAGTATTCCTTGAGAATTTACAAAATGTCTGCTTTGTTCTCTGCTCAATGTTTACCACCTAACTAAGCACACAGTAGGTGTTTAATAAATATAATGAATAAACAATAAACAGGATTTACTACTTCAGAGGAATATTTTCTGTCACTTACAAATCTGTTCTCTGTTCCTCCACTGTTCTCAATCACTCCTTTATGATCAGGAGCTGACCTGTCATATTTTTATCACCAAGAACATAGAAGCCATTGCAAGGGACTTGTGCAAACTCAGTCCTCTCCACCTTTCGACCAACTTCCATCTTCACTCATTGATTCTTTCCCACTGTATCTCTTAGAGAAAAACGTCCCCATTCTTTTCCATCCTACTCCCTCTAGGATTTCTTAAGCTTCAGTCTCTCTCTTCACTGATATCTTTGGACCCTATAATAAATCAAGCTCTATAATCCTAAAAATCCCCTTCCAATGCCCCCCTTTTACCAAATGCACTAGGCACCTGCCCTTGCAAACATTCTTCTAATGGCACCTGTTATCTTTCCATGACAGTCTCCCTTTCTGTCTTCTTTCTGCCTGGGGATCACTTTAATAGCAAAAGTCAGTGAATCTTTCAATCACAATAGGCACAGAATGTGTGTAATGAATATTTAAGACAAAAATGAATAAAAAGGTTATTGTATACAGAATGGATACAGAGTGATGCTAAATGCATTCGCAACTTAATAGCATCTCTCATTTTGTGTTTCCGTGGTTGGCTGCCATCAAAGAGCAGAGATAGGGACATCATGTTGATACTGAAATGCAAATTCTGTCTTGTCATTTTCATGAAGAATGGTTACAGTTAACAATAAATATATGAAAGTTACTCCAACTTCCCGCAAGATTTACTAGGATTTCTTGAATTTGCCTAATATTTCCTTGTGTTCAATTATTGAACCCTTCATTGATCACAGTAGCTCCCTAGACCCTGATGCTTGTGGTGGCTGGTGGTGCAGGTGACCCTGGTTCAGTCCAATCTACCTGAATTCATTTCCAAGTGGGTAGAGGTGGTATGCCTACTGAGCTCTTGGAAGAGAGTAGTTGAAGGCCTTTCACTGTTGGATTTGGGAGTGTCTCCATATTCTGGAGCAGTATTTTATGAAATGCCATTAATAATATACCTCTTTCATTTCCCAATTGACTCTGCTGAATTGGTGTTTATGATAACAAATGCCTACACTGCTACTGCCCTAGATTTTGCAATCTAGGACTTCAATAAAGTTGTGTTTAAAAAGCAGAAACTTCTAGAACTAGATCAACTATTCATTGACCCATTAAGATAAAAAAGAACCTCAATTTTCATACCAGTGGAAAATATCTCATCATGTTTCCACTTAAAATATAATCTCTATTTCTCCTTTCAGAAGTATCTTTACTTTTTGATTAACAGTTCATGAAGATAAATTCATTTTCCCCTTTATGTCTTTCCTGTGCAGATTTGCCATTTAAATAAATGTAGTGACTGACTTTACAGTTGTCTAGGTACCTTATAGGAATATGGAATAGCTCATTAAAATGAAAAGTATTTAAAGTATTTAATACAAGCACATGAAATTAAAAGATCCCTAGTATATTTTGTTTCTTATATGATGCATATGAAAGATCTTATGTCTTAAAATATAGAGTTATGAGTGAGAGCTACAAACAATTGCCTGAGGAGAAAATGGGTTTATGTGCAAAGAACAAGAGAACAGAACAGGATTAGGTCCTTCCTTGGTAGCTTTTTCTTTTTTTTTGTCTGTTTTTTGTTTGTTTGTTTTCTGTTTTTGTTTGTTTGTTTTGTTTTGAGACAGGGTCCTCATGCCCAGCTATCCTGGTACTCTCTCTGTAGAACAAGCTAGCCTCTATCTCACAGAGATCCATCCACCTGCCTCTGTTCAAAGTGCTGGGACTAAAGGTGTGCACCACCACACCTGGCTTTCCTTTTGTTTTGAAACATACTTAACAGCTATTGGTGCAAGGAAAGGTCCTGGAAAGTTAGGTCATTTATAGTGACACATTCCTACTACCCCCTGCTACCCATCCCAACAGAGGAAGGACAATGACAAGACATGAAAAGAAATTGGACCAGACACAGTGGGAGGCCCACTGTACAGATTTGCTTAAGGAGTGCATCAGAATTTAGGTATGAAGAGATATTTTAAATGTAATCAATGAGCTGTTTGTTATTAATATGAAGCAAAACCACAATGTCTACTTATTAAGTCATTACAATTTATATGGCAATAGTATTTTGTTAAAGTAGCTGGTTATAACACAATCAAATTAATTGTCAGTGTGTTAAACTGTGTAACATGGGATTTTTAATCAGCTGAAAGCTTACTTCCATGGAAGTCATAACTGTATATATCACACAAAATGATAACTATTTGAGGTAATGTATAGACACATAAATGCAAATGAAACACCCATACAAAATTTAAAAAAATAAAATTTAAAAAAAGAATTATTGAAAGTGTTTAATTTATGCAAGTTTCTAATTTCTACAGAGTGCTAACCTAAAGTCTTGTCACTTGCAACTAGAAGATGAGAATAAAGAGAATATCATTGTAGAAGCAAAAGATGAACCTGGAGAGGAGAGGAGTGTAAGACTTTAGGGTCCCACATCTGAAGCTCTGTGAAGACTGGGTAGAAAGAATATCTGAGGCAGGAGCATACTGATAAGAACCTTGGTTCTGGATGCACCAGCATTGTGAAAAGGAGAGAAAAAAGGAAAGAAAACTAAGAAATAGAGATGCGTAGTTGATATTCATTTCCAATGGAACTGACTGTGGGTCCCTCCCTCCCCTCATGGGCTGTTGGCCACTGACCCATGAGAACAAAGGGAGCAGAAGCAACGAATGGGGTCAGGATGGCCAGTGAGCACAGACGGACGGAAAAGACCTTCCGGGAGTCAGTTTCAGTGATACAGCTCATTTATTCAGTGAGGGTCAGGGAAAAATATAGGGTGGAGACCCGGTAGGCAAAGCTTCAGCTGATAGGTGTTCATAGTACGCTTTATTTACATGTGGTAGGGGGAGCCTATCATCTGGGTATAGGGAAATGCCTAATTATCATATAGAAAAAACCTGGGGGCAGTTTATTGCTGGTAACTATGCCCAAGGTCATGTTCCAATTAAGGCCAGGCATCTGTGCTTGGAGGCACTTTCCAGATAAGGTCAGGCAGAGAGCAGGATGCCCCGCTGAGAAAGGGAGTCCTCCATATAGAGCCGAGCTCCTTAGAGCTATCCAGACATGGTGGACTGCAACCTTAGCACCAGGGTCCCCTAACAACTGACCATAGATTTGATAAGATATGCTCTTTATAATGTACACATGCAGCTTCCACAGGAGTCTTTAAGCTAGATAGAGATTCGGCTCACAACAGGTTGGCTAAATATAAATCTGGGACTATGTGGTCTGATCACAGTCACCTGACCATCATTAATGCATCGACCCAAAATCTTGAAAATATTCCAAGTCCTAATCCAAAACTTTTCCAAAGTTTTCAATCCCATTATCCACATTCCAGAATAAAAACTGAGAAATCTCTCTATAAATGTAGTATAGACATTTGCCTTTTCAAACTGTCGTCTTAAAGATGTAGTAAGCTATTTCATATGAATACCGAATACAACCCGTTTATCTCTCAAAAGTATGGCTCACAGCTTGACTTTCTAAAGAGTATGAACAAGCTGTAAACTGACTCTCTTCACTGATACCAGGAAAGAAAGGTCAGGCAGGCCACCATGCACCAAGTCATTACGAACATCTTTAACATGCATTGATATGTGTGCTCAGAAACTCCTGTTCTTTCTCACTCAAAGTCTCTATCCCTGAAACTGAGGGGAAACTCAATCACCTGAAACACCTTCAAACAAATCTCATCTTAAAAAGTGCTTCAATGCCATACGAGACAGCTAGCAAACAATGATAACCTTCAACTTATCCTTTACAAACCATGGCTCTTAATTCAAGCTATGAAAGATGGCATTGGCTGTTGAATTGTATCTTAGACTGCTACACTGAAAAAAAATGGATCGAATTTAATTTAATTTTTCACTTAACCCCCAGGAAACAATTAATACAATTTTTTTGTAGTAAGTCTGCTAGGTTTCATACAAAGAAAACACTCATTCTGGATATCAGAAAGTGATTGGTACCCATTCATGCTTCCCTAAATATTAAATTTATATTTTAATCTAAAAGGCAGTGCAAGTGCAGGAAGCATTCCCAGAATAATGTTTCATTCATGATAGTCTTTAGATAACACAGACCCTGTTCATTTTTCTTTTAACAGGGTCTCCTTATACCCAGCCTGCCTGGAAATAACTATGTAGACCAGGCTGGCCTTGATCTCACAGAGATTCACCTACTTCTGCATTCCGAGGATTAAAGGCATGCACCACCAGGCAGCATAGATTCTGTCCTTTTGGAGCAACTAGTCTTTTTAGGTGGAGGCAGAGCCCTTTTTAAACTGTTATTACTAGGATAAGTTCTAAAACCACATATTCACCAATAGATTTAAGTTCTCCATTTTCCTAGAAATATCTACCCCTATTCAGGGATTTAGCCTTTATGTAGCAAAAGCAATTGAAAGAAATCGACTATAGTCAATTTCTCTTGCAAATTATGCCCCAAACTAGGAAACGTGTAACACAAAATGGTGAAACAATGAAAGGGAAAGGTGGTAACATGATTAGGTATTCTATCACAGAAGCGTCCAGGCCGATTTGCAACATTTCCATGCTAAGATGTGTATTTTCAAAGCAGTTCTAAATCTGAATTTATATCAGATTGTTTTTCTTCTCCTCATAGTGAAAGTCCAGATGGTCCCCATTTGTGTGTGTGTGTGTGTGTGTGTGTGTGTGTATGAAGATGAAAACATGTGAATCACTGTGTGCAATGATTTTATATTAATATGTCAATTCCAATTACTTGTAGAAAGTTCAGATCTTTCTAAATGATTCTCACGTTTCAGCCCCATAAGGCTTCATTTGGCTGTACCCCAATCCTTAGGTGAAGCATACTTTCATAGCATCATGCAAGGCAGCTGTCCCTGGATTGACTATCCTGAACTCTTCTCATAAACGTGAAGGAGTGGACTGAGTGATGCTGGGTAAGAACTGGTTGGTACAGGATCTGTTCTCTTAGCTAGTTCTCGAGAAGACATTCCTTCTAATGAGTGTGCTAAATGTTACTGCTATAATCTATGGAACTTGAAAATCTGAGACACTTTTGTCTTCACTCACAGACTGATACCAGAAATTCCAAATCAAGAGAAAAGGTCTTTCTCAACATCCTTTCACACAGGTAAACAACCTATAGTTCCTTTTATTAAATAAACATAAAAAGGATATGGGAAGGCTCAAATCAGCCAAAGAGCTTTAAGGGTGATTACACAGGCATAAATCTTCATAATTATAGATCACTTAAAAGATTCCTAACTACATCAGAGAAATGAAAAAAGTATGTTTTTTGTTTTTCTTGTTCTGTATATTGTACTTTGCCCTCCCCTTCTTTTTTTCCCTTTCTTCCTTTCTTCACAGTGCTAAGCTCAAGCCCAGGGCCTTGCAGGCTAAGCAAACACTCCACCACTGACTTATACTCCATTTTCTTAGTGATCTCTGCTTTCCCCTGCACATTTCAGTTTTATTTTAATATAATGATAGAGTACTCTCATTGATCACTGTTGTCAATCTAGAAAGACATGCTTTTTCTTTGTTGTCTGTAAAGAGAGATTTTTTTAAAAACTGAGAGCTTTGAATTCAGCAGTTGAGCGATCCTTAAGTAATGTGTTACCATTCGCTTGCCCCTCTTAGAACAATCTCTTGATTCTTAGCTTTCTCACCCTAGAACATTCCTTCTTAGCATTATAGACAGTTGACAGAAAGGAAAACTTTGCTAAAACATATAAATGCTGTCTAATCACGTTAAAAATAATTAAAAAAAAAGATCTCTAACTAAGCACCTTTCAAGGGTAGCAAAAATAAAGTTAGTTTGAATCTATCAAAGTAAAGCTAAAACTACCTCTATAGCTGTGAAGTCTACATAAACACTGACATAGAGATTACTTGCTCTTCTTTCCAGATGGCTGAACTAAACAGTGTTCATATTTGGTAAAATCACATTGAAAATAAAGATTATGTTTTCCACCCACAATACAAATTCTTATTATTTTTAGAAATCAAATAAAAATTTCTAGAAAAAAATAGTTATTGTTAAATTTCTAGAAATGGTTAAAGCTATTATTTCAAAATTTACTGGATGAAATCAGCTGAATACCTTCTAAATACGAGGCTTGCTAACGTTTCATTATTAAAGAATTAAAGTAAATTTGTTGCTTCATGAGAATAGTGAATACTGTTGAGCTAACAAGTTAAAATGGAAAATAAAACTTTCAAACTCCAATTTGATACTAATTATGATCATCTATGAACATCAAAGGGGCACATAGAGGAAGATATGGCATGGTACACTTTCTCATTAGCTGAAAGAATGAAAAAATGAGTTTAAAAAGTAAGTAAATTCAAAAATTTGCTACAAGCTAAACTGAAAGGTATATATGATCCTCTTCCAGTGTTTAAATTTTAAAAAGTAGCTTTCTAAATTTTAAAATGAAAATTTGATGAAAACAGAAAAAAAGTGAATTGCAGTGTATGACCTCTTTGGAATATAAATTTCTTTGTCTACATTTTTTCAGTCACATTCATATGCCTTGAAGCCTTCACTGATAAATTTCCACATAATTTTCCATTGTGATTGGGTATGTGCTTGTTAGCAAAAGGGCATGCTGAGGTTCCCCTTCCTCCTGGGTAGTGTTGTGGGAGGTACAGAGGTAAGGGAGATTGACTCTTTGGGGAGTATCCACTCAAGTGGCAGGATGCTAGGTGAGTCACTCCAGAAGACAGGGAATGAGGAAGACTCACTGGTGGTCAAAGCAGTGAAAGATGGAACAAACAAGCCTTCTTTGTGACACCATATTCTCATAGGTGAAAGGAAATTAAGAGTACAAATGACTGGATCAGAAGAATCTTTCACGCCTGATATGTATTTCTGGAATGACTCCTAGGAAAATCATTTTGGTAAATAGCATCAAAGGTCAAATAATTGATATTTTCTTTTAAAAAAGTAGCACTGTTATAAAATACCAAAAGATTAAGTATTAAATTTTGACTTGACTTTTAATGTTTCCAACATCAAATTTTATAACACACTAACTAGTCAAAACATTTTTGGTAACTGTAGAATTCCGTAATTGTCATTGAACCTAAAAGAGCATTGCTTCAACTGTATTTTTTCACGCTTTGAATAAATTGCAAATACAAAAGTGAGATTATGGGTATGAATAATGTTTTGCCTAAAATTACAAAAGACATGGCCTAAAATATTTGTCATTCTCTCTACTTTCATTCTCAAGAAACATACATTCAGAATGTAAAGCCATTCATGGTAGTAAATATGAAAAACAGATTGGGGTATATAAACACTGGTGAAATTGTCCCCTCTTCTTAGCTCAGACCTTTAATTCAAGCTCTCCTACCTATCAGCTGTATCACTTTACGGTTTGAATGGAAACTCTCTCCCACAAGCTCATGGTCTGAACTCTGTCTCTAGCTGATGGCACTTTTGTGGAGGTTGTAGACCTTTTAGGAGGTGAGGTCCTGACCTCTCCACTTCAGCTTTCTGATTCCCTGAGATTTAACCAGTTGACCTGGACTCCAGCTGCCTCAGGCTCCAGCTGCCTCAGGCTCTAGTCACCAAACTTTTTCTATATGGTGGACTGTATCCCTTTTCAGTACGAGCTAAAATAAATCCTTCTGTTAAGTTCTTTTTTGTATGATAGTGAAAAGCAACTAATACAACCATACTGAACAAATTATCCAATGTCTTTATGCTTTATCTTCTTTTGTATAATGCATATAACAAATCTTACAGAGTTTTTACAGCTGAATTATGTGACAACTGCAAAATACTTAGCAGTAATTGGAACATAAGTCACGCACAAGAAACAATGGACATCATACTTATTAGATAACTTTTGAATGTAGGGATTTCAAATCCTTTTTGCATCACAACACTGATAAAAAGTGACAACAAAAACACATAAGCACATCTGTCTCCAGGTGTGTTTTTATACCCCTCTGCCCATCCCCTACCAGCACAAAGTTAAATCAGGCAGTGAAAAACAGCTAAGTGCACTGGGGCAATGTGATTTACCCTTCCTAAACCAGAATGTATCAGTAAGTTAAGGCTCTTGGTTGGTTCTCCTTATAAACAGATACAGAAACTCTCAAGTTCTCCAATTATACATCATTCATATGTAGTGATCTAATCTCTAGCAGGGAGGACTTCACAGAGAATAAGAAATACATAAGCAATTACCATACAGTGGGATGAAGTAATCAACACTACCCAGTTCAATCAAAAGTAACAGAGGGAAACAATGTGATACCACAGAAATGGAGAGGCCCTCTTGGGACAGAGGGAAAGCTGTCAGAGACAAGAAATTTGTTCCTGTTGGGAAGAGTGAGAGGTCTTGCCTGGGTTGTGCTGGTTTCTTTGGTTGCTGGGGATTTGACCCTGTTCATGCTGATGAGCCTACATCTTTGCTATTTAGTTTCAGTTCACTCTATCCTCACCCTGATCATGTTTCACACTTTCCTCTAGCTTCCAAACTTAACCTCTCTACCCTGAGACTCAATATGAGCTTGATACTCATCTCTCAGGTTTCAATGACTGCTCATGTATCCTGTTCTGTCTCAGTGAATGACCATCTCACTTCTTTCTGCTCAGACTAGTCATAACGGTATCTACTGGAATGGAATGTGGTATGGACTGGAATCTGTTTCAGAAACTGGTCCTGGATCTGTTTTAAGAGGAGTGTGGTTCCCAGTGTTTATACACTGAAATCCCCAGGCTTAAATATTGACAAACTAGTTCCTGAGACACAAATAAAATCTTCAGATTTAACTTAGTCTTCAACTTTCTCTTGTTCTAAGCTCCAAATGAGGTCTCTAATAGTCCATAAAAAGGCACCATTAATTCACACCCTCTACTTCACGCTGTCTCAAGGAGTTAGCCAAGCGCCAACTGAAAGCTGCTTCACAGGCCTGGCTCAGACTCCAACGAAACAGGGCCCTTTCCTGAGGTCTAGAGAAAGGGTTCTTCTTTGTCCCGAGTCCACTGCCACTAAATCTCTCTATGCTCTGATTCTTAGACATTCCAGAATCCAAATTACCTCCCCCTCCATGGGGAGAAGAGAGAGAAAAAGAAAGAGAGAGACCCTATGTGATAACAAAACTTCTAGTAACAGAAAAACAGCATGTGAACTTGTACCAGAAGAATCATCTCACATATATTCAGTGTCACATATAAAGCACTGCAAATATAAAAAGGCAAGAAAAAGGCAGCAAACGCATTTGAGAGATACGTAACTCACACGTGAATACATCTCCATGTGTCAGAAGGTAGAGATAGTGTGACTCCTGACTGAATAGAAATGTGAACAATGCAAACTTGGATGTGAACATTGGTACCTACTAGAATTTGCAAAAAAAAGAGGGAATATGAGATGTTCCTGTCACTATGATTGCAACTCAGTGAAAGCCACTAAGACTGAAGGGCTTTTGAAACAATAAAGTTTTACTGTCTTGGGACTTGAAGGTAAGATAAGGTGAGCAAGAGAAAGGGAAGCATTGATGGCAAAGTATTATCTAGGAAAGTTAAATTACAGCAAAGATCTGAGGTTTTATAGCAATGAATGTACAGTATATCCATCTTGGACCTACTGAATTCCTTCCATACCACCATCTCTTGAAAATTCCTCATGCATTCTGCCATTAGCTGCTCTAGTCCATGCCTGAGCTCATGTCTTCATTTTATTTACTTTGTGTGTGCATGGTGATGTGTGCATACACATTTGTGTATGTGAATAATGGATGCATGTTTATGCATGTGCATGTGGAAACCTCGGGTCAATGTTGAATGTCTTCCTCAATCACTTTCTGCTTACTTTTGAGATAAAGTCTCTCATTGAACCTGGAGCTTGCTGGTTGGCTAGACTGACTCATGAGCAATTCCATAGGATCCTTCAAAAGAAACATTCAAATTTATTCCATCACCAGCCTGAAGAAATTGTAGCAATATAGATGAACTTAGCATTATAATAGCAAGGAAGACAATGCACTTTTAAAGTTATGGCTGAAAGCAAAGTTCAACTTCTTATGTTCTAGGAAATATAGGTTGAATACAGCAGAGATAACATCTTCTGGATTTCGATCACAGCTACCAAAAAGAGCAGATACAAAAGATTTCCAAAAAATTCTTTTCATATCAGAGCTGCCTTGTAAAAATATATGTGACAGCATTTCTAGGTTGGCCAAACATGTGTCCTGTGTCTGTTGAGTTCTTCTATGTGGAGCACCAGGCACCCTGTCTGAAACAGGTCTTCTCAGAAGGGGATTTAGTGAATGGGAAGAAAGTTATGACAGCTGTACATTTTCTCAGATGAGCCAAATGCTTCTATGGCTTATTATTTAGTTGAAGGTCATGTTTCTTTATACATTTCTGCTGTCATTTCTCTGGTACCACAGCACTTAAGTGAATCATCAAAGTGGTACGTGCTATATCCAACTGGGGATTACTTTCCTAGTTCCTTATGAAAAAGGATTTTTTAAGATTAAAAAAAATGATTTAACTCAATTAACTAATGGGTCCATTATAATACAAGATAGTAGGGAAAATAGCAGGTGCTTAAGAACTCTAGTTGAATGACTGAACGAGCAGTGGGGAAATTTGCCTCATCAAACAACATTATTTTTTTTAAATTTTGTGTCTATGAGTGTATTGCCGGCATGAATCCAAGTGCACCCACATCATGCAATGCCCACACAGATCAGAAGAGGGTGTTGGATTCCCCTGGAACTAGAGTTATGGACAGTAGTTAACTGCCATGTGGGTGCTGGGAATCGAACCCAGGTCCTCTGTAAGAGCAGCCAGTGCTCTTAACCGCTGAGCCATCTCTCCAGCCCTCCCTCTGCATTTCTAGCCAGACAATCACTTAGCAATTCTTAATCACTAACTCTTTTCCCATGAGACAGCAGACACCATAGGTTGCAGTGGGAAGGACACAGAGAAAGCTGCTAAGCATAGACCTGTGAGGGCAGGAAGACCAAGACCATGACTCAGGAATTTTGGTGACTGATGGGTGCTAATACAGATGGAGGGGGTACACTGAAACCCAGGCAGCCAGGAGTGTGTGCCAGAGCTGTGGAGAAAGAGGAGTGCACAGGGGGAATCTGGGCAAATATGCACAGTTCTGAGAGCACCCTGGTAGCAGAAAGCTTGGGACCAAGTGTCAACATAGAAAGCTCAGGATTCTGGCTTTTGAAAACAAAAATGTTACATTTTCTTCTGTAGAGACCAATTGTTAGAAATCTAGATACTAAAATGAACTTATGTCAAATCTATTCCAAATCCTAATTCCCCCCACTATTTTCTGTAGAGCCCATTATCACCGAAGGCTATAAGAGTTAAAGGCAAATGTTTGGGAATGAACAGACTTGAGCACAAACTTGAGCTCTACCACATCCCAATTGTGAATTAATGGAAGACAATTATAATGTCCATGACAGTACTATATTATATATAAAATATTATAATTATAAAATATATTATATATAACATATAAAATATTATAATATGTAATGTCATATATTTTATGAAAACACAATATTAAATGAACGTCTGAAGAGATAGTTATTAATATGACAATATTAACCAAGCTGATCTCTCTCTTCACACAGTAAATATTGATTATGAAATAAACTCCTGCCAACATAAAGATTAAACTGCATTGCCAATAGAGAGAAAATACATTAAAGTGATAAGTATGGAGATATAGAAATTATCTCACTCCACAATGCCGGTCTCTCTATGCTCTGAAACGTATCTACTTCACATTAGTAGAATTGTGCAATATTTATCTTTCTATAACTGACCTTTTTTCACTCAGTACGATGTTCTTAAGATCCATCTATGTTACAGAATATGTTGAAATTTCCTTTTATAAGGCTGAATGACATTTCATTGCATGTATATGTTACATTTTCTGTGTCCATCATCAGTCTATGAATATTCAGGTTGTCTCCCATCTTTTGGCTATTGTGAAAAAGAGGTTCAGTATATAAGTACAGAAGCTCTTCAATATAGAGACTAGAATGGTAGTTTCCAGGGCTTTGGGGAGAGAGAAATGTGAGTTGGTATTTATTAAATGTTTCTGAAATGCAAGAAGAAAAATCTCTAGAGACATCCTGTGTGCAATGTGCATGTAGTTAATAATACTATACTTTAGAATTTTAATAAGGTAGATTTTATGTTGTATGTTTTTAATACAATGTTTTTTAAAATCTAGTTTATTGCTATAGCAATGACATAATCACTGATATTAATATACCAATTAAAATGTGTATACTTATTAATTGTGGCTATTCAAAGTCTGGTGTAAATTACAATGCTATAATAATCAGTGAAGAATTCTACAACTCACTGGTCAAGGGAAAGAAATGAGGTTTGCTTGAGAAAAAAGGCAAAACATACTACTTAGAAAGCTTAGAACATTTGATGTGTAGAGCCCAAACAAGGTTCAGCAAATGGTGATGCTGATCTTTGCAGCACAACTGAACCAGTCCATACCTGGGAAGGATGGAGAGGAGCATAGCAAGGAGAAGGAAAGATGCTAATCCAAATTGGTTTGAGATTTACATTTATTTGCCATTTCCTCTGTGTTCTTTCCTGTTAGGCCAATCTGAGTCATCTCAAAGGCTCTCAAATGATCCCTTGTCATAAAGAAATCTTTACTTTTCAGACCAAGACTGTGCAATGCTAGCAGATGCATACAAACATACCAGATTGTATAAAACTGTTTCTACACTGAGCTTTCACAACGTGATGTACTGAAATACCTTCTCTCTCATTGTTTGCATTTACTTTCAAATACTACCATTTCACATTTTGTCAACAAACATGGAAAAAGCCCTGCTATTTTTGGCATGTAAGTAGCCGGCAAGAATTCTAACACAGAATCAATCTGCTGTTGAGATCCTTAGTGTCCTCATTTTCTTAAATGACTAGAGTTTAAATATCTGTCTCCAAAAAGATAAAACTATTATTATGTCATACCCACATTACCTGAAAGAGGGGACAGGATGGACAAGATTGGAAGAAAATATGAAGGAAAGACTAGGAATGTTTATTTTTCCCATTGGAGCCCATTGTTTTTATTACTAGTGTCTATTTTTATAGGCTCTAAACCAGGGGTACATTCTGTTTTAGGAGAGAGAGAGAGAGAGAGAGAGAGAGAAACAACCCTCCTTCCTTTAAACGTCTGTTCTTCAAATAAAAGAAGTATATGAAATGCAAATGAGGTCTTCAGAGAGCATATTGTACTCTGTCATCCACATGTGAGAGAAGAGATTATCATGTTAAAAATCAGGGTGATACTCTCAAACAAGAATAATTATGACATTCGTTGTATCTTTCACTTCTAAGGTCTACTTTAAGAGTTACAATTACATTACTTAAAAGTTATGAGGGGCTAGAAAGGTGGCTCAGAGGTTAAGAGCACCGGCTGCTCTTCCAGAGGACCAGGGTCTGGTTCCCAGAACCTACATGTTGGCTAAGAAGCACCTGTAATTCTAGATCCAGGAAATCTGACATTCTCTTCTGGCCTCAGTAGGCATTGCATGCATGGGTGCACTTACACACATGCAGGCAAAACACTCATATACACGATATAAAAATAAATAAAAAAACTGAAAACTATATATGAGAGAAACTATATATGTAAGGTATAATCCCACCCCCAAATCTGATAGAGTATTTCAAAATCCAAAGAAATAGTAAGGGAATATCTAAAATACATGACTTTAGGTTAACGAGTTCTAATAATCTACAAGAAACATAGCAGAGTGTCACTTCAATAAGATAAATGGCAAAAGATTTATATAAAATGCAACTTGCAAGAGACATACCACCAAAAATAAATAAAACCTTTTGTTTATTCATATTATTCATAAAACAAATCTGAAGAGTGAGTTCTCTATTCTTTGGGTTTGTTAAATATTTAGTGTTGGGAAGGGTTTTGGCAAAGAGACCCTTCTACTCACCCCTGATGAAATCATCAACTGACACTTTCTTTCCAGTGTGCTTTGATAATGAATCAATGTATTAGAGATATAAGTACCACTATGGTTGAATTATTCTTACAATAATTTATCCTAAACAGTTATTAGAATTAAGAATACGGGCTCTGAAGTCAGGAAGTCCTGAGACAGAATCTCATGTCAGTCAACCATTTCTAGCTTTTAGAGGTATAACCAAGTTATTTAAAATCTTCTGACTTACCCCCTTCTAATTCTAGATTTCTTTAGTCACATCCCTGAATGGGGACAAAGAAGAATCACGACCTAGAACATCACATGCCACCAAGAAAGATTACATAAAACAGTTATCATATTGCCTGTTACCTCAATCTTGACATTATTAAAGAGACATTGGTGCAGGCAAATGACCCTAAAAGGATTGAGACGTTCATTAATACACCATGAATATGAGCAAAAAATGGTTGGAACACTGTTCTCCCTCATTCCACAGCAATGACATTTAGCTAGTCGCTAGCCATCCATAAAAAAAATGCTAAAGTATCCAGGTTTCCTTGTAGCTTTGTGGCTAAATTCTGGCAAAGTTGAAAGGGCAACTTCTGCATTGTGCCTTTAATGGCAATACATAGGTCCTGCTGCTCCCCATTTTATAGAATATCGGCATGGCTGTGAACCACTCAGGATGTGTGGAAGAGGATAAGATCCCAGGGACCGGGGAACACCACAATCAAAAGACCTCAGATTTCCATCCAGTGGTATATAAGCCATCTCTACCAACTGCAGGAACATGGCCCATCAGCCTGGATTCACAAGATAAGAGAAAGAAAAGACAGGTTTCTTATCTGAAACACACAGTCAGTTGAGATTTCTTTGCCATGCAATCAAACTGTATTCTAATTCTCACTAATAAAAACAAATAAACATTATGATCCTTGCTGGCAAGATAAAATTTTTACTTTATTTTAAATTCAAAAGGTGATCACCAAAGCATTTGTATAGTAGGCAACTGGAGAAGTAAAGAGAGGTTAGGTCACTAAGGCCCAATCAAAATTGTAGAGATGATAGCGTTTATTATGACAGAAACGGATAATTAAAGAGTGATATGATTTGGCTTCTAGTTGAACACACTCATACTGGCTGATTGGTACAGCAAAGCAAGACCAGTTGGCAAGCTAATTTAGTAGCACAAACCAGGATAGAGGGGAAGACTGTTGGGCCACATTTACCAATAGGTTAAATATGGGCAACAAAAGAAGAAGGGATTATTGCTGGTCCTGAGGATTTTAGTTTGAGCAAAGCCACCATTTACTTCAGAAAGGAACACAACAGAAGTTAGGAGTTCGAATGGGAAGCAGATCAGTAGATCAAATTGAAGCATACTGACTATTTAAATAGATAGTAGAATATATTATTATGAAGTTCAGATAAGAGTTCAGTCATGGATATTTAAATTTCATAGACATTGACACAGGAACTATAAGGATGAGATAGTCAGGCAAGTACGCAGACAGAAAACAGAAGCAGTCTGTGTCAACCAGCTTTCCATTATTATAACTGAGGTGATCAACTTTAAATAAAGAAAGATTTATTTTGACATACAGTTTGAAAAGTTTAAGTCTATGGTCAGTTGGTTCCATTGCTCTGGGCCTGTGGCCAGGCAGTGCACAAGCAGGAATCAAGTGCAGAGCAATCTGCTTCTTTTATGGGAAAGAGGAAGCAAAGGAGAGGAAGAGAAGGGGAGTTCAAGTATCCCTGTGAAGCCATGCCCCCAGTGATGTAACTTATCACCCATATAAGTTCCCTCACTCTCCAACACTGCATAGGCTGGGGACCAAGCCTTTAACACACAGGTCTTTGGGGGTCATTTAGGCTCCAAACCATAGCATGGACCCAGGCATGAGTTTTGGGAACTCTAATGTTTAGGACTGAGGTGATGAGAAGGAATCAAAAGAACAACAGTGAAGAGGTGGCAGTGAGACAGCAGCAAACAGGGCTCCGGAGACATTCTGGAAGTGAAGGGAACAAAGCGTCTCCAGAATTACAATGGGAGAACTGTCAAAAGCGGTTTGTAGCTCAGCGAAGCAATGACAAAGAACACTGACCACCACATATAACACTGTGAAGGGAGCCCTGGTGAGATTGATCAGGGAAGGTTGCTGTGATAGAAACAGTTTCTTATTTATTACAGGCTCAAGAGTAAAATGAAGGGGAAAAATGCAGATGTCAAGTGTGGAAAATTCTTTCCAAAAGGCAGTACCTTGAAGGCCAGAAATGAAGCACAAGTCAAGGAAGGAATATTGTTTTGTTTCATTTTTGATGTGCGTGTGCATGTGTATATGCATGTTTATGCGTGTGAGAATGAATGTGTAAATGTGGGCATGCTCATACCACGGGATTTGTGTAGAAGTCAGAGGATGGCCTCGGATGTTGGTTCTGGCCTCCTACCTTGCTTGAGACAGGCTCCCTTGTTCCCTGCTGCAAACACTAGACTAGCAGCCCTCAAGCATTCAGTGCCCTCAGAGGTCAGAAGAGGGTGTTGGATTCCCTGGTACCCACGTTAAAGACAGTTTGTTAGCCTCAATATTGGTGTTGGGAATGAAGCAATGACAACACTGACCACCACATAAAACAATGTGAAGGGAGCACTGGTGAGATTGATCAGGGAAGGTTGCTGTGATAGAAACAGTTTCTTATTTACGAAGCAATGACAAAGAACACTGACCACCACATATAACACTGTGAAGGGAGCCCTGGTGAGATTGATCAGGGAAGGTTGCTGTGATAGAAACAGTTTCTTATTTATTACAGGCTCAAGAGTAAATTGAAGGGGAAAAATGCAGATGTCAAGTGTGGAAAATTCTTTCCAAAAGGCAGTACCTTGAAGGCCAGAAATGAAGCACAAGTCAAGGAAGGAATATTGTTTTGTTTCATTTTTGATGTGCGTGTGCATGTGTATATGCATGTTTATGCGTGTGAGAATGAATGTGTAAATGTGGGCATGCTCATACCACGGGATTTGTGTAGAAGTCAGAGGATGGCCTCGGATGTTGGTTCTGGCCTCCTACCTTGCTTGAGACAGGCTCCCTTGTTCCCTGCTGCAAACACTAGACTAGCAGCCCTCAAGCATTCAGTGCCCTCAGAGGTCAGAAGAGGGTGTTGGATTCCCTGGTACCCACGTTAAAGACAGTTTGTTAGCCTCAATATTGGTGTTGGGAATGGAATCAGGGTCCCCTGGAGGAGCAGCAACTGCTCTTAACCATTGAGCCATCCCTCCAGCCCTCATATTTCTTTTTTTCAATATATTTATTTTTATTTTATGTGTATGAGTGTTTTGCCTGCATGCATGTTAAGTACATCTGTGCATGCAGTGTTTGAGGAGGGCAAAAGAGGGTGTTGGATCTCCTGGAACTGGAGTTACAGATGGTTGTTAGCCACGATGTGGGTGATGGGAACCAAATCTGGGTCCTCTGCAAGAGCAGCCAATCCTCTTAACCACTGAGTCATCTCTCCAGCCCTTCGTATTTCTTCTGAATAAGTAAAAAGCTAAAGTCTTTCAAAAGCAGAATGAAGATATTCCTCCATTAAAAATTCATGTTAAGCCTAGAAAATTCCTCCCTGTGTTCATAATTTTAAAACTTCAACAATTTAACTCATTCCCTGTATTATTCTGTCTTAAAATCTGATTTTTCCCAAATAAAGTTCCATAGAAGCCTTAATCATTGCTTATAGCTATTTGGCAATTTTCATTAGATTAAATATTGCTGGTTTAGCAATTATTTAATGAAATGATAGCTTTTAAACTTAAAATTGTCTAGTTAATATTTTATAAAGTGTTGCTATTTCATCAAGCAATCTTCTTTTTTGATTTTTCATCTGAGTATTATAATTATTTCCCTCAAATGAGTTATTTTCTCTTCATTTATATTCCTTAAAATTATAGTGGTTGCATTTGAACACATTAAACAAAAATTTCCCAAAGTAAGTTCTTAATCACCTGTAGTTCAATATTAGTCCAATTCACACTAAGTTGAAAATAATGAATATTTTTTAGTGTGGTTGCATATTTTAGCCGATTTTTTTGTCTTTTTCTGTTCAAGATGAGTATTTCTGAGTTGCACTTTCTTCTTTACGGACTCCTGTTGCTCATAGAAATCTGTGTGAAATCTAGCTGTCTGTCAGTCTTACAAGTCATTTTTGTGGGCAGAACACCAACTTCTGGAGTATTCTGCTAAACATATGGCCTGGCTTGATGGACTTTTGTTTGTATTCATCTCTTGTTTTACGTTTCTCATTGAGACCTCTCCAGCTTTACTACAGGCACAATGACAGCAATTCAAAAAGAAGAAATCAAGTTTTGACACTAAGTATATGGTTTTAGAACACCTCTTGGAGTCCCCAAAGCGGAACAGAGCACAAATGTGTTATTCTGACTTTATAAAGACTTTGAAATATCAAGAACACCAGCTCTCTGTTCTAAGAAAAACAACTTTTATTCTATAAGTCCTTTAAGCTGCTTGAAATTTTTTAAGTATCAGACCCAGGACAAAGTACTGACAATACAGCTATTGACAGCCACAGGTAGCCAACAATTGTGAGACACACAGTACTTTCTCCAAGCTTGAATCAAACAGGATCTCACATATCTCAGATCTTGTTCTTGGTAAAAAGGGATAAAAGAAGCTGCGAGAAATTCTCTTGGCTGGCACTGACTGGGATGTTGGAGGGATGAAGAGGTGTTAGTGAGAGGGATCCGGTATCGTTTTGTTTCATTAAAACCCTAGCTTGACAGGAAACACAGGGAAAACTTACCCAAAGAAATGGTGCATCCGCTGTGCAGGCCAAAAAGTAGATTCTCCCACCGCTATAGAGAATAAAAGAACTTATAGTGCTCTTTCTCTCATGTTCCTGGCCAGCCATCTTTCTTCCCTTCTGCATTCACCATTGTGCTCTATTCTAATCGGTTAATTTTCTTTCTTAAAACTCTGAATGCTGAGTTTTTAAAAGCCCTTAGGAAGCTGTCCGTGATTGCGTGCCAATTCGGTTCAAAATCTATATAGACTCTTGGACCTGTTAAAACAAGATTGTGATTTGATTGACCTACTTTTAGTTTTACCTTTTGGAAAATAGGAGGGATTGAGTGAACTTGAGGGTGAAGTGAATTCTAATTCTCAGTGCTGAAAATGGGATCCTGATTTTCTTAGTCTGCTAAAGAACATCCTGAGAGCTGAGGTGGTAGGGCCATGTAAGACTAAAAGATTAAGACTCTAGTTTCAGGGGCTGGAGAGATGGCTCAGTGGTCAAGAGCACTGACTACCCTTGCAGAAGACCGAGGTTCAGTTCTCAGCACCCATGTGGTGGCTAACAACCATCCAAAAATCCAGTTCCAGGGAATCCGACACCCTTGTAGGAGGGTGTTGCATGACATGGGTGCACCTATCTACATGCAGGCATTGCATGACAGGGTGCACCTATCTACATGTAGGCAATACACTCATACACATTAAAAAGACATTTTTAAAGGATAGATTATAGTTTTCATCTTTAATGTAATTGTTTTGGAATGAACTTCACTCATGCAGACCACAGAGAATTACTGGACACCTACTACTAGGCAAGAAGTCTTAACTGCCCAGCGCAAAATGAAATCAAGTTTCCTCAAGCAAAAGCAAGTTACAGAAACAACTGAAATGCAGTGTGAATGTTGTACCTTGAGGGAGTGATGATCCATGAGGGAACAGTGATGCTATGGAAGGTTACACAGAGGATATAAAAGATGACTAGTGAAGCAAGAGGCCAAAAGCTACCACAAAAGGATGAAAAGTTTGAGTCAAAAGGAAGAAGCAATGCGTAAGGATTCAAGGAAAGTCAGGTAGGTAGCCTCCATTCAGTTTTTGAAGCATCTTCTATGCCCTGAAAGTACATCATAGGACATCAAAAGTTACAGGAATCTACTATGTGTCCTTCCCAATGATGAGTGACATAAACATTTTTATGTTCCTTAAAGGTTTCCATGGTTAAAAAGTTTACCATCCCTCACTGTGAAGTCTCACTGTACTTCACTACTGAAGTCAGTTGCAAAAGAATTTCTTTCTTAGAATTATAGAAAGAATACCATGAAAGGAAAGTCCTCCTCTTAGGACACAAGACTTTCAAAGTATTCTAACACCTGTTGCTACACACTTGCAAAAAAAAGTCTTTAACATTGGCCTTGGAAGAACAATGATTTATGTCAGGTAATAACCATAAAATGCTCACTGAATTATTTACATGTCCTCGGTCGGTGGCAGGCAGATTTGTTGTTATTTTCATAGCTCTGGGTTGATTGCATTTACTAGTGGAACTTCCCATCTATGTTTTGGTTTTTATGTACGGACCTATGTCATATGGACAAAAACTTTTCATTTCTTGTTATTGAGTTCTTTTAAGAATCACATGAGAGTTAATAAGTAGAGACTTCGACTCTAAAGTTTACATGTGACATCTTAGTATTTTCTCATTGAAACAGCATAGTTCAGTCTCTTACAGTACAATAGTCAAGCATAATTACTTCCACACAAAAAGACTGTATCAATTTTTTCTTGATGACCTATTTTCAGTTAGTTTTCTCTAGCAGTGCAATCACCCAAACAAATCACCATCAGACTGTGAGCTATCATCCAAAAGACTCCCAACAGTCAGCATTCCCCATGTATTTATAAGTAAAAACTTGTGCAGATGCACACTTTGCCAGCAGAAGACCCAACCTGCCTCCTGGGAAAAGGGTTTATAGGCTACGATTACAGTAGAGGTGATTTGGTTGAATATTTCATCTTTGCTTGCCTGAATGCCATGTCTAGTACTATTTAATCTCTTATTTATAAAAGCAGAAAGATTTTACCCTCCAAATTGACAGATGCTGTAGGATTTTAATTTTAAAATGTAGAAAAGAGGATGTTCTAAGAAGATTCTTCCAAGTAGTGAACCTGAAAGCTTTCTTATGAGCATTTTACCGCAGGTAGGGGGGTTGGTATAAAATTTAGAATTTACTTGGGAACATGGAAACATGTTGTGTTTTAATGAATTCTGCCAAGAATGCTGAATAGTTAGAAAGTGCTGAAGGATTAGCAGGAAAATAAGTTGGAATCACTGTCAAGAAGGAGGCATGTCTGAGTACTTTCTTGTGCGACAGACAGAGCCCAGAGTGAGCTGCATCTTAAAGGATTTCAGGGCAGCATGCCTTAGCTACTTTTGGTCTAATTAAATGTGATTTCACTCTTCATGCTTCCTTCACAGCAATCCATTTTGAAGACAGCAGTGCTTCCTGTGTTCACAATTCTTCAAAAAGCTGGGACTCCTATGCATGCTAACTCACTGTTTAAAATTTTAGCACTCAGCACCCAGAATTTACCTTTGTCATAGGACAGCAGCTCCCACCGTCAACAGCTGGGTCTCATGATGGAACAGGTTTAATTGTGCAAATTACGTGACATGTTCTTAGCACTAACTATGGAACTGAATGTACAAGAACACGGTGTCAGCTTACATGTTTTGCTTGTACTTTTTCCTGGTTACACAGTTATTTTGAATTGGATAGATGGATTACTGAGAGCTAAATGTATTTCAGAGTAGAGCTGCAAAGCTCAGCGAACTACTCAGGATCTTAAGTAAATGATCTAAAATAAGTAATGTAGGCTTTTTAGTTTCTTAGTATGAAAAAGGTGGAGGAATACAAAAAAGGCCTTGTTATGAAATGAAACAGGAAATGATTCCATTGAAAAGGAAGAGGTGCTGTTTACATGCTCACAACACTTAACAAAGTGTACTCACATATTTGTTTTGTCTCTCCTTTTTTTGATTTTGCACAAACTTCAAATCAGATTCCAACATCTGACATATATTTTATTATCCTCTATCCTGATGTAGTTCCACCAGGTTATAGTTCTATCTGTTGCTAGATTAGGTCCTCCAAGACAGAAAGCATCAATAAGTCCAAGCCAAGCACGAAGCACACAGTAACTCCTCAATGCAGCTGCTGAAAAGAGTCCATTGAGCTAACTGAAGCTCCTGTGGACAACACTGACTCAGGTCACAGGAAGAAAGGGTCATTCTTTCTGTCCTTATGTTGGACCCAGGGAAAAGCCAGCTCAAAAGTATTAAAATATGTGCTATAATTAAATTTAATAGTCTTCACAAAACATACATTATCTTAATGCTTAAAATAAAGGAGTATCTGTTGAACAGCAGGAAACATACATATATATACATGAATTTATAAACCCTCATTTACTTAGACATTTATATGTATGTCTACATGTACATATATTTATAGTATACATGAACATTGTATGCTGCCTCCCATTCTGAAAGTCATCAAAAGAAATTTGACTTCAACAAAATGTGTAATGACTAATACATTGAATCGTATTTTTAATAGGCATTAGTCTTGCAATCAACACTTATATGACACAAAATGTATCTATATGTTTTTATTACATATAGAAAAAATGCTTACATTTTCATTACCTGTGGAAAAAATAGACTCACAATTGGGGTTTCATGCCACTTTCTCCCTTTCCTAAACCAAATGAGTCATCTTTTTACCACTTCATGTATCATAAGTATGTCTTACAGGGATATACAATAGGTAATACAATCCTATTATATTGCTCAATGATTAACAACACAGCCATTAGGCTGGGGAGATGGCACATTGGGTAAGCACATACTGTGCAAGCGTGAGGGCCCGAGTTTGAATTTCTAGAACCCATGTTAACAGTAGCATGTCTGTAAGCTCAGTGCTCCTGCCACACAATGGAAGGCAGAGACAGGGGAGTTCCTGGAAGTGTGTGTGTCAGCCAGCCAGGCTTATGAAACAGCAAACAAAAAACGAGAGACTTTAATGTCCAACGAAATGGTTGGCAGGGAAAGTTACCTGAGCTTGTCCTCTGAGCTCTGCATGTGCTCGGACAAGCAGTGTTTCATTGGCTCCCTCCCTTCCTCCCTGCCCAGGTTAGGTAAAATCAACTTCAAAGCAAAATGCAGAGCTTGTTCCAGGAATTGTTTCCCACTGCTCTGTTTTTAATGTAAGACCCAAATTGTAAAGAATTTACAAACATACTAGTTTATGAGAGATGAAAATGATAGACTTGAATCCATTTGAACTCACTGACAAAAAAGGCCACCCCCTCACTGGCTGCAAAGCTACAGGAAAGCCTATGATCATTGTAGGAAAGACACACACAGGGGCCCTCAAGGTGGACGGACTGAACAGTTTTGAGGCAGGCTCTGCAGATGAGCTTGATGCTACCAATCTGCTCAGAGTCTTCTATCCTTAAAAAGACTGTTTTGGTAAAATTATGATATGTTTTATACAAAACTGTGTCATTTTAAGCAGCAGCACTTCTTATAACTGCTAGGCAGGACACTCAGTTAATCAGCTGGGAGGAAATGTCTAGCTAGCTTCAACGTCTATGTTTCATGTTAACAGATTTAGTTTTACTATTCAATTAACATGCAAGCTTCAAGCTGTAATCTGCAATGTCTCTCCCTTTGCTTCCAAGTCGACTCCTGAAGAATTGTCCATGATCACTGCCTACATTTCTCTTTCTTGAATATTTCTCTGACTCTCCAAGTTCCTTGCTGCCCTGAGGCAGTCCCTTCTTTGAGGATCACCCATGCCTGTTCTTTTAGAGAATGGACATATATCTTATCAAACATACCAACTATAGTTAAATCAATCAAGTGAAGTAATGCACTTCAAAGTGTTTGTTAGATTCCCAAGCACTATATGAGAAGGATTGTACGGTGCTTTCATGCTCCAATAATCAAACAAACTTTTCCTTTGAAACAGCCTAATTCCCTGTGTTAGTTTGCTTCTATAACCTGACCTCTGATACCCGAGTTGACTCTTAGTAGCTACAGACCTGAGCTAGGGAGATGGCTCAGTGGGGAAAGTTCTTGCTGCACAAGCATAAGGATCTGCATTAAGATCCCCAGCACCCATATAAAATTCAGGTGCAGTGTTTATGACCCCAACACTGGGGGTGGGGAGATAGAGACAGGTAGATCCTTGGAGACAATCTAGCTAAAAGGGTAATCCCTAGTATGAGTGAGAGATCCGGTCTCAAAAGACGTCTTAACATCATCTCTGGCTTCCACATGTGCCCACATAGGCAAGCAACCTACATAGGCAATCATACATGCATACACACATGTACCACACATACACTAATAATTTAAAAAACACAGCTCTTCTCAAGTAAATTCACTGTTCATTATATATGAATAAATATAGGTTCCAAACCTATATGTCCAATCAGCTATTGGAAATTTTACCTACTATTTGAGAATTTCCACTACTATGCAATCCCTCCTAAATTTTCCGTCCCCCAGTGCCCATGATCTGATGATCCTTTATGAGTCTGTATATGTCATTTTTGGCCCTGATGCTATTTTCCCCCCAGTGACCCCCCAAAACTTCCTTATCCATCCTGCCAGCAAGGTCTATAACAAACTCCATCTTCCCAGATATGAAAAGCTAAATATGTCCCCACACAATCCATTCTCTGCAAACTCTGGCCTCCTCAGGAGCTATTATATATTGTGAAGGTTTAGCTAACTGGTAGATGTCTGAAGGATGGTGCTCAATAAAAATTCACTGCATTGATTCCTGCTTACGTTATTATTATTGACAATTAAACGTATTGAAGAGGTGATTTGACACTCCAGGAAAGTTCTTCATTATCTCTTAAATGGAGTTATTAGTGATTTGCAAGTTCAGTAAAACCAGAACAGTCGAGACCTGATAACTAATTTATATTTTATTTATAAACCTTATTCATTTATAATTTATAATACATTTATACATTGACAAATAATTGTAGCTTAGAAATAACACATAAAATAGATGAAATGAAAACTATAGCTAAATTTTGTATCTAATTTATAGTAGAAAACAGCTAGTTCTATCGAATTATGCATGAAGAAACAAGAATAGGGAATAACAAGAATGTGCATCATTGGCAAAAGGAAAGATAAGATACACTCGCGTCTTTTCAAACGGCCTTTGAGGCCTCTATCTCTAAAGCTGGTTCATTTGTCCTCTGACTTGCCGATAAACTTGAACCTCTGGACCCGCTCCAAGACTGTCTTGTGTCCCGAAGTCTCACTTGCAGGCTATGAGGTCAGCCACTATAGTCCACCCTCCTTCTGGGGTTACACTGAAACTGAAACTACCTTAAGAAGAGGGAGGGACAGGACTTTTTCCAGGGCCTTTGTCCTGTGGAAGTCGCTTTGTTTTAGCATAGTATGAAACTTGCCAAAATCTCTACCTGAAGAAAAAATGAACTAAGATTAGTAGTGTCATGAGGTTGGCCTAGATCTTTGGTTTTTAAACCCTGCCTGTGTCCTGCAATCACCTGGGGTATTTTAAGAAAACATCCCTACTTGATCACATCACTCAGATGCTATGATGTACTTGGTTAGAAATTATTTATGTGCATTGATTATCCCAGGTGCTATAACAAAATACCATAGTCTTGGTGGCTAAAACAACAGGTATTTCAGTTCTGTTTTTGTTGTTGTTTGTTGTTGTTGTTGTTGTTTTGAGACAGGGTCACCCTGTAGTCCCAGATGTCTTAGAACTCAGTATGTAGACTAGACTGGACTTGATCTCATAGAGACTCACCTGCCTCTACCACCTGAGTGCTAGGATTAAAGGCATGTGTCATCAGGCCTGGCCTCTGGCCTCTTACAGTTTTGAAAAGCTGCAAAGTCCAACATTGAGGGACTGAGAGATTTGATTTTTGATGAAAACTTTCTGCCTTGCAGATGACTGTCTTATGCTGTGTTTCCACAGGGGGGAAAAGGCAATAATTCCAGTTATGACAGCTTGAACCTCCTGACCTATCTACAAAGGCCTCATCATCTCCAGATACCTCTGTTTTAACAGGGATTCAACACAGACTTCTGGAGGGGAAGCACACACTCAACCCATAACACCAGGCAAGTCCATGCAACCAGGACCGAGAACTCCTGACCTTGTCAAGGCCTGTCAACATTTTTTCAGGGACACATACATGTACATAACGATATTATCTACATGCTTCTCAGTGACGTCCTGATGGCTCCTATGAGTAGATGTTGATTTTGTACAACTCTGTGTGACAGGAGACAACTTTAAATGTCCTAGTCAAGAAACTATGTAGATGAAAATCGGTGACAATTTAGCTACAGAAATTAATTTTAATCAAATGATGACAGGAACATCAAGAAGGTTACTTGTATCTGCCCAGCATTTTCTCAGAATGTATTTGGGACTCTTGTGGGAAACATGATCTCTTCTTTAAAAGGTCACTTTGTTTAAAGAACAGTTTTTCGGGGTTGGAGAGGTAGCTCAGCAGTTAAGAACACTGACTGTTCTTGCAGAAGACCCAGGTTCAATTCCCAGCACCCACATGGCAGCTAACAACTGTCTATAACTCTAGTTCCAGGGGATCCGACAGCCTCTTCTGACCTTAAGGGCATTGCAAGACATGGGTGCACTTACCTACATGCAGGCACTACACCCATATACAAAAATTAAAAATAATAAATAAAAAAATATTTAAAAGAACAGTTTTTCATTTATTCCTAGTCAATATATTGACTTAATCAGCAAAGAAAAGCCCTAGTATCAAGATCCAAGTTTAGGTCAGGTAGCAACAGCAAAGGAACATAAAATTATGGAATAAATGCTAAGGAGAAAGGCAAAAGAGAGGACAGAATGATTCTCAAGAATGGAAGCTACCTGTAGCCTAGTCATGCTTACAATCCTTTCACCAAACACCCTTCTTCATACTAATAAATCATTTTTTTCAAATACATAAGAACAAATTTCCAAAGAAACTTATAAAATGTATGTCTTCTTAATGTACACATGAAATGACTCATGCTGATTCAATCAGACCAGAAATTTCACATTAACCAAGACCCCTAATAACTGAGATTATTTTAATATCTATGAGTAAATATCTGAAGGACTAAAAGGCAATCAGCCCATTTTAACATACTGAAATTTCTAGCAGCATCTGTTAACCCATACTTTAAAATTTATTCTAACTACCAAGCCCTCCAAATTATATTAACAAAGTAAAAATATTTTTACTAATGACATTAAATAACATCAATTTCCTCCCTATCAAACTCTTCATCAAGATGCTGAGGAAATGCTCCAAGTTTATTTGATTATTTTAAATACATGCTCAAGGGAAGTGAAGAGAAAGGAGGAAATTTTTTTTTTAAGTAGGGAGGTACTAGCACTCAGGAGACATAGATAGGGGCAGATGTCTGTGAGTTCAAGGCCAGCTCACTGCAAAGTGAGTTCCGGGCCAGCTGGGGCTACAGGGAGACCCTGACTCAAAAAGACCAAAAAAAAAAAAACCAAAAAAACAAAAACAAAAACAAAAAAAAAGGAGGGAGGGAGAGAGGGAAAGAAGGGAGGAGGAGGTTAGTAAGAACATCAGGCAAACAGCATAACAAAAGAGCAAATTTCCTTAATTTCTGCTTTTGATCCTTGTGAGGATGTCTAACCTGCCCCAAGCTTCATCACCCGTAAATTCAGCTCCATTCAAATATTCACTGAGCACAGGCTATGAGTAGGGCTAAGTTGGGTGCTACACTTCATCTCTAGGAGTCAGTAAAACTCCAGAAACACACCCTTCCCAAGATCCCACTGTGCTTCCCATCCTTTTCTTTCTTTGTTTTGTGTTCAGAATTGTCTTGTGCCACCAATTGTTCATTATTTATTTGACTAGAGAGGATTTATTCAATACTATGGCTTTTCACTGATGGAAAATACTGTCCTGTGGATTCAAGATCCTTCATTTTTTATTACTGACCACCCTTTATCTCTCTTGCCCTCTCCTCCCTAGCAAATGAGCAGCACACTCACTGGCTTCATGTCCTGAGTCCCTGTGACATATCCAAGTTCACTGATGTCAACTCATCCACAATTAAATGCTCACTCAAGACCATTCCTACAGTATTAATCATAGGAGTTTTATTTTTTATACATAGTGTCTGGGTCTAGATGATTCTTAGAAGCATTTCTGAGAGAACCAATGAAAGTAATGTTCTGGTGCCAAAATGGCATTACTGCTGAACAGGTCAGAGTATTTAAATGCTGAGCAAACTCTTAGCTTAGGATCAGAATCCAAAGAAAGACCAACAGAAATTGATTGAGCTCAATAGCAAAAGGCTAACACTGTGTGAGAAGATTCATGGTATCCTCTCTCTAAGATTAAGCATGTCCTCTAGGTGCTAAGTCTAAGAAGCCAATTATGAATGCCATGCAGCCTTTGTCCCTATGAAGAAGCTGGTCCAGTGGGGGAGACAGAAGGATGTATTGTAAAACAATATAGTGTATGATAAGACAAGTTATGGAAAATGTGCTGTGCTAGCAATCACTCACACACAAACCACCAGCTGTTCAATCCCAGTTTATAAGGGTCACAAAGTCACCTTTCTTCACCTACTGCTGTTGTACTAATGTCTCTGGGATGTCTGTATAGGTGATGTATTGCAGTCTAGAAAAAACTATCATGTATCAGTACTTCAAATAATTTTAATAACTTTCTGTAATGAGTTGACAGTTTTTCTTAAAGATGACCAATTGTTGCTTTCTATGATGTTTTTATTGTTGTCCTAAAGCAGTGATGTTCCATGAATTTTTTTGTATGTGGAGGGAGGTATGCCTGTTACACACATTGTCCAGGTGTGGGTGTGGAGGTCCAAGGATAACCTCAGATGTCATTACTCAAGCACCACCCACCTTTTGAGACTGGACCTCTCTTTGGCCTGGAGCTTTTCCAAGTAGACTAGACTGGCTGAATAGAAGCTCCAGGGATTCACCTGTCTCTGCCTCTCATCTTGACAGCACTAGGATTACAGGCACGTGCTTGCATATCTGGCTTTTACAAAGGCGGTGGGAATCTGAATTCAGGCCCTCATGCTTTCAAGGCAATTGCTTTCCATCTGTGCCATCTCCCCATCCCTGTTCAGTGTATTTTCCAAGTGATGGGAATGCTCTGTGTCCACACTGCCCTTTGTGTGTGTGTGTGTGTGTGTGTGTGTGTGTGTATAGTCTAATATATATATTAGAACTATAAATTGCCCCTTTCACTATTAGTATTGTTGGTGGAGTGAGAAACATTTTAAAATACTTGAGAGTTAACATATTACAGATAATTGGAAAAATCAGTTTCTTTCAACAGGTTGTGAATGGAAAAATGTATCTTAAAGTTTTGGTTTTTCAATTATGGGGACTGATTTATTTTCTGGCTTTTGTTATTGTTTTGAGACATGGTTTTAGTTTGCAGAACACAGTGTTGGCTTGGAACTCATTATGTAGCTTGAATTGACCTTGAATTCACAGCAATCCTCCAGCCTCAGCTTCTCAAGTGTTGGGATCATAGTCATAAAAGTGAGATTTTTAGGTCTTCAGTGTGGGGATTGAATCAGATTGGCTGAATTGCATGAGAGTCAGGACTCAGTGGTTACACACTGCTGACCTCTCAGTCTGAGTAGACATCAGCAATGGAAATGAGTAAGTTGTTAGAGTAGCCTGGGCAGGCTGCTATCACTATAGGACCATAAGCATCTGTCACAATTTCAAGATGGTGTTGAGCACAGGAGTACTGTTACCTAAAAAAATAATAAACATGTTTAAATTTTTAAAAATAAAACAAAATATAATATGGGAACACACAAAAAAGTCACAAGGGCATCTTAAAAAAGCAAGCAGAACTGAAAGGCAGAGTTCCATCCAGTGGAAGTTAGTAAATTCCAACAGGAAATGGATATTCCAAGTGAAAACAGAAGAAGCAGGACCTGGTGGTGCCTGCCTGTTATACCAGTCTTGCCAGGTGGCGGCAGAAAGATTAATTCAAGGTTGTCTTTGGCTACAAAGCAAACTTGAAGCCAGCCTAGGCAACATGAGATCTTGTCTTTAAAAAAAATCCGTAGTCAGAAGAAACAAAGACTGACCAGGCAGCGTGATGCCAGACACATTGTTTGACTTCTCTACATCTGTGTCTTCATCTGCAGAACATTAGATGGGGAAAAGGAAATGAGAAAATGGACAGATGCTCCCAGGGACTGCAGCAGGTAAATACATTAATCAGTAAAGCAAAAAGCTCATCCTCTCCACCAAACCCTTCCTTCAGACAGAGGTGTCCATTTCCAGGCCACAGTCTGAGATGTCATCAGAGTAGCACTCAGTCCCAGCTCTTAGGGCAGACGCCACTCAGCTCTCCAGCTATGGGGAATGGGGAAACAGCTTGTGCACCCAGAAGAACCTGAATTTTTTTTTGCCAGAAGCAAAATTCTCACAACATAAAAAATTTAAGCAATATCCTTACTCTCTAGTGCAGACCTGAGAGCAGGTATGAATTCACCGATGGATCGATTTTCCCTGGTGAGAGCCACCATGCTTTGCAGAGAGGGAGATGCAAAGCACAGGCTGGTCTCAAGATCATGCTTATTAAAGGCAATGGATTTTATGAGTAGAGATACTTATTATTTGGGGTAAACATGAGTAATTTACCTTTGTTGTATGATTTTCTGAAGAGGACAAATTGACCTAACTGAGAGTAACAATGGATGGAAGCCACTGGCTCCAAACCCATAATGCCTGTAGTCATCAATTCCCCCAGGGGTCTTAGGTATGACGCATTGTTTTGTTTGTTCATTTTTCTCTTTATTGATTCTTTGAGAATTTCACACACTGCATTTTGATCATATTCAGAAGCCTCTCCCCTCTGCTTTCAGATCCACCCCGACCTCCTACCCCTCACTTCATGCCCTCTATTATTTTTCCTTAAGCCTTATCAAATCTAATTTGTACTGCCCAAACAGTCTTGGCTGCAGGTCTAGCCTCACAAAATGGTCAACCTAACCAGAATATGATACATTTTTTTAAATATTTTTTTTAATTTTATGTGTATGAGTGTATTGCCTGCATGTAAGTGAGTGCACCCATGTTGTGCAATGCCACGGAGGTCAGAAGAGGGTTTTGGATTCCCCTGGAACTGGAGTTAAGGACGGTTCGTAGCCGCCATGTGGGTGCTGGGAATCAAAGCCTGGTCCTCTGCAAGAGCAGTCAGTGCACTTAACTGCCATCTCTCCAGCCCCGAGTATGATGCATTTTCAATGTGGCTCCTTCATCAGAAAGACATGACTAGGTAGTTTAGAACCAGATTCATTACACATTTAATGACAGTATGTCTATGAAATTTGAGTACCATACAGCACTTCAACTCAGTTCAGAGATCTTGAGGTCTCATGAGTGGGGGGGGGGGGATGATTCCTCAAAGGTTTTTCAAGTATCTCACTCTCTTCCATGACCCACAGTCCAGCTTCCTTATGAGAAAGCCAATGGACTTATCTGCCTGATTCAAACCATCAGGATACTTGGGACACAAAAGTAATACTGTCCTGATGACAAAGATGTTCTTAGGTGTAAGCAATGAATACTTTAGTGAACGATGTGTTCCTGGATAAGGGTTAAAATGGCAGTCTAATGCTCAAACTGTATCAGAGTGGTCACTCCACATAGTACCCTCCGCCAGTCCTCAGACCTCTACTAAGTACCTGTTATGGGTGACAGTGTAGCTGGACAGTTCCCAGGACACTGAAGATGAGTAAACACACCTACAAGCACTGATATATGTGTGAAGGGAGAAAGAATCACAGGAGGACTGAGTTTTTCATGTGTAGATAGTGTGCCTCAGTTTCCCCAATACACCACACCAAGATCTGTATGTCCATCCCACTTGAGGTTGCTAGTGTTCCCAAGTCAGCCTGTTGGCAGCAATGCCAAAGGCCAACTTTATTGAAATGATGTGGGATTCAAAAACAATCATTTTTAGTCTCACAAAAAAACAACACACACTTTAGTTCCAGTTCATGGGCTTAGATTCAATGTTTATACAGAAACTTGCAATAGTCAAACAATAAATTCAATCCTTTTTCCCTTAAATTTTGTTTTTAAAGGAGTTAAAATGTCTGGTGCTAGAGAGATGGCTTAGCAGTAAAGAGCACTAGCTATTCTTGCAGAAGACCTAGGTTCGAATCCCAGCACCCACATGAAGGCTAACAACTGTCTGTAACTCCAGTTCCAGGGGATCCAAGGCCCTCTTCTGTTCTCTGTGGGCACTGCATGACAAAGGTGCACTTACACACATGCAGGCATAACACTCATACTCATAAAAACATAAAAATAAATAAAAATTTTAAAAAGAGTTAAAATGGTCAATAAGCCCAAATTTATGTAACCCTAAACAGACTATAATACTGACTTACTGAGGGAAAATAGAAACCAACAACTTTGAAATGTGTTATTTGCACACAATGGAATACTATTTAGTCATAAAAAGGAATGAGGTGCTATTCCATTTATGACAAGAGTAAACTTTGAGAACATCATGCTAAGTGAACAAAGCCAGACTTAAAAGGCTGCATGCTGCATGATTCCATTCAGATAAAATTTCCAGAACAGGCACATCTATAGAGACAGAAAGTAGATCAGGAGAATAGGAAATGACAGGTAATATGCATGGACAGATGATTATAGCAACCTGGGTTAGATACCAGGGAAGGCACATGGCTTTGAGAGTATACTAAATATCACCCAGCTGTACACTTTAAACAGATAAATTGTATGACAATTGATTATTCTCAATTAAAACATTCCTAATGTACACTAGGCATACTCTTGATGAGGTACAAAGCAATATTGTAATTTGCTTCCTTAATACAGTGAAATTTACTTAAAAATGATTAAAGTATTAAGAGAACCTGGCTTTGTTGTTAAACCATCTATAACCAGAATATGGAACTGTAAATTCAACAGGTGTGTGCTTGAAAAGCACTTTAAATAACATCTTTCTGACTTCACAACTCCAAGTTTTCAGAGCCAGGCAAACCTAGGGAGTCTCAGGCTCACCTCACTGTGCACATGCATCAGCCAGCCCAGCCCGGAGCGCTTTCAGGAGGCTTTGGAAATTTGAGTTATGTCAATGAATGTGTCAGTGACAGGCAATCATCACCACAGTGGCGACACAATTCTCATTAGTCAGACCTGGGAATGACTTCAGCTTGCAAAGACCATGGCGCCCTGAGCAGCGCCATCCATCGGATGAAAATTCAAGATTAATATATCTCTTACTATGAACAATCTACAATGTAAAAAGCCAGATGATCGGGCTGATAAGAGCTAAGCAGGTACGCTCACAGACGGAGAGACGCACTTTGTAATTTAAAGATTAAGGACTCCAAACCACACTTAACATTCTGTCCTGGTTAAAAAAATCCCCATTTAGAATTGAGGGTGGAGGGGAGGGGACAGACCCACTACAGCTTTCTGTAATAAAATAATTAAAAAAAAATAAAGAACCTCAATTTCCTCACTTTTTTTTAAATTTATTTTTTCCTGACTCGGAAACTACTGGAAACCTAAAACTACATCCCAGATTATGTAAACTGGCGATTGCAGAGAGCAACATCCATTTCACTTGTGTTTAAGGAGGAAGGCCAGCGGTGAAAGCCAGCTGGATCCCAGGCCAACCCATCACTTGCAGCCCTCCTCTCTGGCCCGGGGGAGCGGGGGTCAGGGGGTGTGGGGAGTTGAATGTAGATAGGGATTTTGATTGAAACTTTTTTTTAAAGTCTGGACTTGAGCGTGCCTAAATTGAAAGCATAGAACCACAGAAAAGTCGGGTCGGTGCTGTGCACCGTAGCTTCCAGGTACGTCGCTTAACTCCCGTCAGACACGTGTATTTTCCCTTCAAGTCTCAGTACAAATAAATGCGTGTGGAGGTCGCAGCCCCTCGTCACCTCTGTACTATTTTCCTTATTCTTCATCTTAAGTGGGACGACAAGGCTATTTCCACAGTGTGCAACAGGGAGAAGGGGAGCACGCGGGCTGGCACCCTGACTCCGCGGCCACCGGGTTCCGGGGGCCCCGGCAGGTGGCGGCAGCACAGCCCGCGCGAGTGACACCTTGGGATCCGGGGTGACCCTCCCTTCTCCCTCCTGGTGCCTCCCCAGCTGCGGACGGGTCCCGCGCGGCAGCCCAGCCGAGGTCCTGTCACTCACCCAGGCGACACACGCAGAGCAGCTGGACGCCCGTGAGGAAGCGCGGCAGGATTCGCATCTCCAGCCGGATGCGCGGCCCCTCGCCGGCCGCCGGGATGCAGGTCCGGGTGGAGAGGGTGGGGACGCCGACTCTGGGGACGAGGGTGACCAGCCAGGGTCTGGGTGAACGAGCGACAGAAAGAGAGAGAGAGAGAGAGAGAGAGAGAGAGAGAGAGAGAGAGAGAGAGAGAGAGAGACGGGAAAGAGGAGAGAGAGAAGAGGAGAGAGGAGGACGATGCTGCGGGCGGCGGAGATGGATCCCTGGCTACGCGCCGGGTTGCGGCGGGCGGGACGCTGTCCTCTCCTGCGCTGGCAGCGGCAGCGGAGGTCTGAGCGCTTGGGGCTGGGCGTGCGCGGGGATGCGGGAACGCGCTCAGGGCTGGGCACGCGCGAAAGTGCGGAGACGCGCTCGGGGGGGGGGCTGGGCGCGCGCTGGGGCGGGGCCGGGGACGCAGGGGCGCGCGCGGCTGGGCCCGGGGCGGGGGCAGGCGCGCGGCTGGGCCAGGGTCGGGAGCAGGCGGAGGGGCGAGGGCTGGAGGAGGGGCGTGGCTGATCCCGGCTGGTCCCGGTCCCTGTGCCGGTGGAGGTGTCTCCAGTTCTGGAGTGAGTGGATCCAGCTGGGGTTTAGGATCTTGATGGAGAAAAGGGTCTCTTCATTAAGAGTTTTTCATCCCTTGGGAAGACACAAGAGGAGGCCGGACTCCCCAGTTGTCCCGCACAGCTGGGGGACTGACCTTTGAGCTTCTCCCTTGGGAAAGTCTTTCAAAAAAAAATTTTTCCCCTCTCTGGAGATGCCAAGAAAGTCCCATCAGAAGGGGGTGAGGGCTCCTGGGGGGTAGACAATTAACAAGTAACTGAAGTAGTTCCAGACCCCATTACAAGGAAGACAGTTAACTCCACTAATCTCCAGCCTTTGTTGTGACAGGTCCATCCCGAGATGACCCTTCCCTGGACCCCAATCACACTGCATGCTGTGCACAGCTGTAGGGAACTTGCAACACTGCTGTGGACCCAAGTGCCTCTTTACACTGGGTGCTCTTGCAGGAAGAGTTTTTAATTAGTTGATTGAAGAATACACAAAAGAAATATAATGCACACCTTGTGCTGCCTCAGAGCTGGGCACGTCAATTGCTTGTTTCTATGGTGGTGTCTGTATTTGCAGAGAGACTGTAAGAGCTATACCCTCAGTTCCCGACACAGTAGGGGAAATATTCAATAGGTGTTCCTGAACTGTTTGCTGAATTAAGCTGAAATCCGTATGAAAGGATGGCAACTTAAAGTGGTGACAGTGTGACCCAACAACCTAAATACACCCAGTCTTGAGTATTCTTGAGATTTTCATATACATGGTATCTTTTAGCTTTCGATACGTTTTGTACTAAGAGACCCAATTTGGAGCCTTTTAAGAGTCCTATCTAAAGGCACAGAAAACCAAGTACTGGAATTATCCCTGGTGCTCTTCTGCGCAGTTTGAAGCATGTATCCGTACAGCATGTATTCCTGCTGTGTTCCGTTACTGTCTCAAAGCCGTCGCTGTAGCTTTATAAGATTCAAAGAATGCTTGTTGCATACCAAGTGGAGTTCCGAGGAGTCTGTTTCAGCGGTTACCACCAGTTCTCACAGAATTCCCACAGCCTCTGAACACTCGGCTCAGTGTGCAGAGCTAACGGTGCAGTTTGTTATCGTGATGTAGAATGCACTGGAGTCATGTAATTACAGGTTTTGGAATTGGAGTGTTTGTTTAGGAACATATCAATATTAAGACGTTGATCCTTGATCCTGTTCTTCCCATGCATAGACCTTGAAATGTCACACATCTTGTAAGATTTTAATGGGGACTGACAGTTTCCACACAGGAAGACTTTGAATACTTTTGCTAAGGCAACAACAGATGTGTATATCCGCCAGAAATGAACTGAAAGTTCAGAGAAATGTGTATTAAATGTGGGCTGGAGTTCCGGGAGATGTATAGTTATGTATGGAAGTGTAACAGGGAAGTATCAATGGGGACAAAAAGATGTCACGTGTTTTTTGTCACATGTCATATGTCACAAGTGTTATGAAATCCACTTGAGCAGACTGCAAAGTTCATGCAATGGCAAGCCTTGATTTTTTTGGTGGAGAAACATGTCCCTGAAAACTAAGCCATTTCATCGGGATGCTAACACTCAGGGAAACACAAAAGGAACTTCAACTATATAAAGAATCTGGGCCTACAAGATGGCTCAGAGGGTGACGACACTGTTGACCTGAGTTCCATGCCCTGGTCCCACATTGGAAGGTAAGAACCCACTTCTACTCCTCTCTCTTACTCACATGCTGTGGCATACCCCGCCCTAGAAAAAAAATAAACATAAAAAATATAAAAAGCTAAGTTTACACAGAGGAAATGTAGGGTAGTGTAATAGATCCCAATTATTAAGGCTATTCTACTGCCCTGGAAGAATAGCCCGCAATAACAACAGCCACTCTGTTAGATCCTCCTTTGTTGACCCTATTAAAAAGGTACTTCAGTAGTCTTTATTAAAGTAGGATCACCAGACAAAGGCACAGTTGAAACTAAGATTTCTTCAGAAGAGAGGTGAACCTATGGTCCTTGATAATTCAGTTTCATGGTTAAGATAATTGCCAAGACACAAAAGCCACTGGAAGAGGGCAGTCTACTGCACTGAGGTTTGTATGTGGAACAGAATGTACCAGTTCTCCAGACTGAGGAACAGTAGAAAATTGACCTGGAAAAACAGCTGAACCATGTTATAATTCTGATAGTTCTGAGGAATGATGGTGGTGTTGGAAGTTGAGGTCCTTGAAAAGTAGGTCACTGAAACAGCCCAGCTGTGGGAGAACAGAAGACATCAAAAGAGCAAGGGTGTCAGAGCCGTGCTGTATCACGTTTCCCAGTTTCTGACATTTACCTTGGTGAAATAGATTCAGTTCATTATCATCTGCGTATGCCCCTGGAGGATATTGTATAAACCTAAGCTCCAGGAACTTTATCAGTCTCAGGATCTACCATTTAATGTGAAAAGTTGAAACGGAGAGAAGGGATCAGGCCATCAGGACCCACCAGGGTAAGGACTATTTCTGGAGGGAGATAATGATTATTTAACTGAGGACTACCAAGTATTTCAAGACTCAGAATTTTCATAGAGGGAAGAGACTTTGGGTTTCTGTTTTATATTTTCTTGTTCACATACATTTGCTCATTCAACACACTTCTGCACTTTGTGTCTACTATGTATCATGGACTGCTAAGGATGAGTGTCACCATCTCTATCACAGACTCACAGTCTAACTGATGAGAAAAATATTGCCACCAGAAAATGTCTTTGCATACTCTGGTAGGTAAAACAGAAGGTATCCAGATAAATTCAAATGTCAACTGATGAATAATTTTAGTGTGCTGCAATGTATTATATTTAATGAAGAATTTCAGCATAATGAAACATCTTTTTTACTACAAAGAGATCATTAGTGTACTCTCATTGAATACTTGTAGCATACTTCTAATTTTTTTAACTTATTGCTTATCTGAAATTCAAATTAAAGAAAATATTCTGCATTTTATTTACTAAATGAGATAATTCTAACTTGGTATATCTTAAAATTGATTTCAAGATTGTTCATTTGCAGTTATGAAATTTACATGGTCTCCAGATTTCCATAAGTTAAATTTCTTCTTTACCTTTCTTTCTTTTTTGAAACAGGCTCTCCCTACAGCCATAGCTGGCATGGAACTCAATACGTAGACCAGGCTGGCTTCAGCCTCACAGAGATCTGCCTGCCTCTGCTTCCTGAGTGCTGGATTAAAGAAGTGCACCATCCCCAGTTTATGATTCTTTACTCCACAAATTATTCCCCAAATGTCTCTTAACTTGGATACAGGTAAATGTGACTGTGGGAAATCAGATACTTGCTCTGCTTAATGCTTAAATTCAATGAAGTGCCATGATACTATAGAAAATTGTATACTCACTAAAGAAAATGTAAGAATAAAGGGATGGAAAATATCTGTGCCCGCTACATCATGACAGGAACAAGTCATCTTTGTTTGGTTCCTAGAATGTATTGCTTCTTGTTATCCATTGCCATTAAAATATCTATTTCAGGAAAAACAGTAAGTGAATCAATAAATGTCTGCAGGCTAATAAAGTAATAGTTATTTCTTTAGAAGAATATAGCTTTTGTAATTAAATGATTTTTTTCAGAAGCAAATCTCATTTTACATGAACTGTGTGCTTTAGATTATGAGAATAGATTTACCTTGTGTTTTGCACCTTGCAAATTTTGTTCCCATCTGGTTGTCACAATGGCATCTAGTTAGTATTCTTGTAATATAGTGAATTTTTGGAAAGCACCAAAGAGAATTTCTCTTTCTGCAGCTGAATCAGAAATTTTGTTTGGATTTGCCTAATAGTTAACTTCTATTTACTTCCCTGGGCTTTGTATCTTTCCTTCCAGTTACTCTCAGGAGTATAGTTGGATAGCCTGCTAAGTCTTTATCAGGGTATCCTTGAGAACTCTAGGACTGAGAGGGATTTGGCCCCCTGAGCCCATCTGAAGGAGGCAGAATTGTGATTGAGAGGAAAGTCTGGCATGTTACTCACTGATCCTATCAGTGTCTTGTCATGACTCTATAAAATAATTCAGACTAAACTTAAGATATTGAGGCCTAGAGAGATGGCTCAGTGGTTAAAAGCACTGGCTGCTCTTGCAGAGGAACATGGTTCGGGTCCCAGCACTCACATGGCAGATGGCTAACAACTGTGATCAACTCCAGTTCTAGTGTATCCAACGCTCTCTTCTGATCTCCATGGACATTGCATGACATGGGTGTGCTTACATACATACAGGCATAACACTCATACACATAAAAATAGGATATTCAAAGTATGTAATTCAGTGAGAAAATTGTATCAATGAACACAGAAAGACTGACTCCTTTTTTCAACCTCAGGAATATTTGGCCTCCTAGAGATTTAGGTTAATTTTTTCTTTGGGTTTGAATAGAACAATCTTTTGTATTTATATATTTTAAACTTAAAACAGTGGTAGAAAAATAACCACAAGCTTTAAAATCTATTAGTGGTGGGAAGTTACTTAAAGTCCAGTTTTTCTCTCTTACAAAGAAAGCATTATCAGGGATGGAGGGATGGCTCACCTGTTAAGAGCAATGGCTTGTTCAATTCCCAGCACCCACATGGCGGCTAATGACTGTCCATAACTCCAGTTCTAACTCCAGTTCCAGGGGATCTTACACTCTCTTCGAGCCTCTGTGGGTACTGCACAACATAGGTGTACTTATACACATGCAGCCAATACACTTGTACATGCAAAATAAATGTAATAATAATAAAAGAAAGCATCATCATAAAGAGCCTAAATCTTGTCTGAGTCAACTGCAACCAGGCGTGCAACCAACAGAAGCCTATTTCCCACAGTCCTGGAGGCTGGGAAGTCCAGGATCAAAGCACTAGTAGACTGGGTGTATGGTGAGGTCCAATTACTGGTTCATTTGTGACTTACTTCTTCCTTCAGCCTCTCATGGCTGAAGGAAAAGGTCATTCTCTGGGGCTCCATTTATTAGGGCACTAAGCCCATTCAGGAAGGGTCATTCTCATGACTTAATCATCTCCCAAAGAATCCACCTCCAAAATCTCCATAATGGAGAATGGATTTCGATATATGAATTAATAGGAAACAACCTTTCACTCTGTAGAGGTCTCTTAAACATCTGATTTGTTAATGATGCTTTTTTTGGTTTGAAATTTCTCATTTTCTGGTGGATACATACATTTTGTGTGTTTTTAAAATTAAAAGTATTAAGAATCTTTCTGAGCCTCACTTTATCATGAACAAAACATTTTACTTGATTAATCTCCTTTAAAATGATTTTGAATTTTTACAATAGATTTAAATTTGTAAAAACTATTTTTCATTTTATGTATATGAGTGTTATATCTGTATGTAAGCTCACATGTGTCATGCAGTGCCTAAAGAGTACAGAAGACAGCATTGGATGCCCTGGAACTGGAGTTACAGATGGTTGTTAGCTGCCATGTGGGTGCTGGGATTCAACCAGGGTCTTCTACAAGACAGCCAGTGCTCTTAATCAGAGTCATCTCTCCAGCCCCCATAGATTTTAGTTTTGACAACAGTTTTAAGCACAAGTTGAGTGACTGCATATAAAATACAGAGTTCCCATATAGTCTCTGTTCCCAGAGGGACACAGTCTCCCCATTATCACCATCTCAGTGGTACATGTGTGGTAACTGATGAACTGACATGAACACATCATAATTATCTCAAATCCATAACTTGCATTAAGGTTTGCTATTGGTGTTGTACACATAGATTTCAACAAAAGCGTAATTACATATGATAGATTCATAGATAGGTACTTGGAAAAATGATAGCTAGATAACAGATATAAATGATATAGTGTCACTCAATAATCTCATTTTCCTAAAAAATCCTCTGTGCTTTCACAGCCCCTGATCATTTTTTACCTGTCCTAAAAATTTCACTTTTTTAAAGTGTCATATAGTTGAACATTATACAATTTGTACCTCTCTAGATGGCTTTCTTTCTTTTAGCAATGTCCAATTAAGTTACCTCCACATCTTCATAGCATGGTAGCTCATTTCTTTTCAACACTAAGTAATATTGCAGTGTCTGTCCACACTGAGGTCTATTTGTCTATTTATCCCCTGAAGAGCATCATGATTACTCTTCTAGAAATTGTCAGCAAAGTAACTATAAGCATCTCTATGCAGATTTTTGTGTGGACATAAGCTTTCAACTCATTTGGGTAAATACCATGGAAGATGATTGATTGCCAAATTGTCTGAAAATTTTTAGTTTCATAAGAACCTGACAAATTGTCTTCTAAAATGGCTTTACCATTTTCAGCAGCAATGGATTAGAGTTCCAGCTGCCCTATTCTTCCCAGCACTTGGTGGTGTCAGTGTTCTGGCTGTTGACCATTGTTATAGGTAGATAGTGGCCTTTTATCATTGTTTCAATTTTCAATTTAGTAATGAGACATGACACTAAAACAGAATAGTCAGAAGAATTCCTGTGCATGCATTATCCATATTCTCCAGTCAATGTTTTACATTTATTATTCTTCCTATATTTTTCTTCTACATGCATGTATCAAACCTGCATCTAAAATCAAAAAAGTCTTTGAAAAACAGATGGACCGATCTAAATTGCTTTACCCACTACTCTTCTGGCAGTTTGCTTTGGTGGCTTCTTGACCTTATCAAGGGAGCTTTTGTCAATAGTAGAATACTATATTAAATGTTTAATTTATGATCATGTAAGAGAGGAATTAGTGAGCATCAGGAGCCATATCAGGCTACCTAAGAGTAGGTCATACTGGATTTATATTATTTGCTTAGAAAAGCTGCTCACAGGGGCCCAGAGAGATGTATCCGCAGTTAAGAGTACTGCCTGCTCTTGCAGAGAACCTGGGTTCTATTCCCAGCACCCACATGATGGCTAACAACCATCTGTAACTCCAGTTCCAGGGAAATTTGACACCCTCTTCTGCCCTCCATGGGCATCACACAACAGGGGTGCACTTTACATACATGCAGGCACTACACCCATACACCCATACATAAAATAAAAATAACAAAAAGAAAAGAAAAGAAAAGAAAAGAAAAGAAAAGAAAAGAAAAGCTGCTCACAGTTTGAACACGGTTCTTCCCAGGTATAGCTCTCCCCCTCCCCCTCCCATTCACCTTGTTTCTGGCTGTCTTCCCACAGTGTTCTGCCATTCATCCTTCTACACTTTGCTCAATGCTCAGTTTCAGAGGAAGTTTCCAAAATAAGTGTCTAATATGGACGACACGCCTGTAAATAGGACCCTGCATCTGTGACTGTTTCCAAAGATTTGACATATTATCTAGAAGAAATCAACTTGTTTTCACAGGGGAAGCTTTTACTCAAGGGTCTTAAACTAGTCCACAGTGTACTGTATTAATTGTTGGTTATATTAAGGTAATTATTGCATTGTATTTTAAGAGTGGGAGAGGTGAGTCCTCTTCCACACCTGCTGGTTGTAAGCTAATGTAAGCTTAGTGTTTGTATGCTATGCTACACATCCTACTTCCTCCTCCACACTCCTTCCCACCTCTCCTATGGAACCTGATGCTGGAATCATATTCTTCCTACAAGCTTAACTTAAACATCAATATTTGCTTGCTATTTAGGTCTTTGAGAAGTATCCAGAATGTTTTAAAATAAAAAGGAAATGTATAAAATTACTTTTGGAAATCAGGGGATGAGCATAGAATTGGATATTTGGAATGAAATGGGCTGTTCTTGGTATGAACATTCCTCATAAATAGCTATTCAGATTTTCTTATCTAAATTTAATTAAACATAACTCACAAGCACATTAAACAGTCCACTATATATGTATGCATTTATATATATATAACTATTTTAAGATATATAAATATATCTAGATACTTAGATACACAAATATAAATAAATACATATATATTAATTATTTTAGATAGCCTAGGTTGGTCACAAACTCACAGTCTTCCTGACTCAACCTCCCAAGGCTGGGAATATAGAAGTGTGCCAACCACATTTGGTTATACATTACATATTTTACCACATTAAGCTGTTATTTTCACCTGTGCATTTACCAAAAATATCCCTCTTTAACTACCATCCATTTGATTTAGAGACCCAAAGCAGTTTCCATATACTTATAAAAAGAATTTCTGTTTTCCTTCCATTCTAGATGAGTTCTCCATGCTTTTGATAAATACTGGTTCTTTGAAGCTTATCTGAATGGTCTGTCTCTTTTTGGGCCAGGGGCCTATCAACCCTCTCCATCCTTCATGTGTATTTATTTTCCTCAGCAAACAACCACCACGATATGCTTCCATAAAACTTCTCTTGATCTCACTTCTCATCATAGAAACCCCAGCGATACCTTTAGTCTTTCACAATTTTCTTTTAAGAACAGACTACGATCATTTTTGTCTACTTTTTTATCTTCTAATTTATCTTAAAACTGAAAAATTAGGTTTCTGCCATCAAAGTGGCCTTGAAAAGGTGAAAGGATTACTTCCTACTAGTTTTCATTGTACCATGCACCTAACGCTAAAATCTCCTCATTTTTCCAAATCTGGGCTTTCTGTAGCTCACATAACCTGAAAAGCCTCCTTAGCCCTTCTTCCCTCACCATCCATCTCATCAGTCACCAAATCAGTCAAGAGTTTATTCTTAAAATCCAAGCTATTGTTATCATTATTTCTTTTATGACCAGTGGACCTGGCATATGTTCAGTGTTCAATAAATGTTCAAATACATGAACTAATGCATCCAAGAAGAGAATCTGTAGAGCCAATACTGCCCACTCTTCTCTTGCCTGGTTATAACAATGTTCCAGCCAGTACTTTGGATGTATCTGTCATTTTCTAGACCTTAACTGACACCTCCAGACTATGAAAGATTCCTTTCTATTGATTTGGTTGCTTTAGGCAGGGTTGGGGGTGGAGTAACAGACACACTGTTCATGACCTATTTGTCTTGACTTGGAACATTGTGGGTTTAAAGTTGGGGTTCTTCAAGTCATAGTAAGGGCTAGAAGCCTAAACCAGCTCTAAGGTAGGTTGTTCTATTTTAATCTTAACCTCTTCCCTCCCCTCACAATAATTTCCTATTCTTCCTTTCAAAAAGAAGGCACCCAAATCTGGAGACTGCTTACTTTTCATGAAGGGTCCAGAACCAGCATTTGGTCTTTAGTTATTTAAATTTTTGAGAGTTAAGTAGAATTTCTATTTCTGGGACTTTGCAAAGTCCTGACATTTGCCACTAACCAATTTCCTTAAGCACGTACAGTTACTATATTATTTCTAGTTAGCTTTTCCTGTTCCTAAAATTACAAAGAGGAGCTCAGGAAGTCTACAGCTCTGAACTCTCTCATCCCTTTCACATGAAATAGAAAATGTAACACTGAGAAACTGGTATAAAGCAAGGTGCTAGAACAGTATGGACATTCTATTTTAACTCCTGTAATCATGGTAGTTATTTGTTCTAAGGCCATTGTGCATGATTGTGTTATCCTCACAGCAAACCTTTGATGAGGGTACCATTGCCATCTTCCCAATTGCTAGAGAATGGTGGCAGTATGATATGCTGAAAATAATATAGCTCCTATCAGATTGCACTTACCTCTCCTTGCAGATGTCTATGAGATCTAATACCAAATAATTCCTTTTCAGACTCTGACTAGGTGCCTTGTCTGGTGGAAACTTGTGCCTCTTTTGCTCCTCTAATACACAGTACATTTTAAAAAGTTGATCCAATGTCAAATATGAGTATCAGAAATGGTATGTGATATGAGAAATAAGGACCATTCCAAAAGTTCAAATGTGCTTTCTGATTACTATCATCCAAATACAATGATTATTATCCAGAAACGAATTTCTGGCTTGTGTTTCTAGTCAGGTATTCAAGTAGAGATATTTTGGAACATAATCCCTGAAAGAATCTAGAACATTAACATAGGAGAGTTGAGCAGAGACATCACCTCCCCAAGAATGAGTGGATGGTTCAGGCTTTGTCTAAAGCACTGCTTTACATCTAAGTCCACGGGCTGAGAGCAATCAAAAGAACAGACCAGTGAAAAACAAGTGCTATTAAAAGGTTCAGTGTGAGTGGGCCACTTCTCTTCAAAGTCAACAAAGAATATCTAAGACTCTTCCTTTGTGAAGAAAGTCACTGCTGAAAGTCACTGCATAGCAGACTGTATGGTTCTAAAATTCACAAAAGGACCCAGGAGGCTATAAGGGAATCATATTGCAGAAAAGAAATGAAAACATGATGTTAGGTATCACTGTATGTTTGCTGTAATTTTATAGTGAGAGCATTCTTCTTGATGACTGGTACCTTGGCATCCCACCTAACTCCTCTTGTAATCTGTTTTATTGACTTTTTTGTCAGCCCTAGCTCGTGCTAGACATTCTATACATGGTAGAGGAAAATGTAGCTTCTGCTCCTGGGGAGATAAAAAAAAGTCAGAGAATGTTTTAATTATACTTCAAGTTGGAACCAATTAGGACTGTTAATTACTACTTAGGACTTAGTTTCAGATTATCCTTTCCCAAGGAGGCCATGACCCTTACATTTTCAAACAAAAAAAGCCTTAAAAATGTTTTGTTTTGTTTTTTTAAGATTTTTTAAAAATTTAAGTGTTATGTGTATATGTATTCAGGTGCCTGTAGAGGCCAGAAGAGGGCATCGGATCTGCTGGAGCTGGAGTGACAGTGCTGATGCTAGGAACCAAATATGAGGTTCTGCTAGAGCCTTAAGTACTCTTAATCAGTGAGCCATCTCTCTAACTCCTAAAAGCTTTTTACCCGAAGACCAACTTTTACGCAAAGATCAAGTCTCTGCACCAAATAATCTGGACAATCTTTTGGAAGCCACTATGAAGTAGAATTACACTGGCGTCATAGTTAGCTTCAGTTGTCAACTTGGCACACCTGGGAAGAGGAAACCTCAATTATTGCCTCCATTGGATTGACTGTGGACATATCTGTGGAGCATTTTCTTAATTGCTAATTGATGTAGGAGGGCCCAGCTTACTGTGGGTGAAGCCATCCCTCAGCAGGCAAAACTGGACTGTAAAAGATAGTTGAGGAAAGTAAGCAGTGTCCCTCCAAAGTCTCTGCTTCAGTCCCAACTCCAGGTTCCTGCCTTGAGCTCCTGCTCTGGATTCCCTTGATAATAGACTATAACCTGTAAGCTGAAATAAACCCTTTTTACTCCCAAGTTATTTTTGGTCATGATATTTATTACAGCAAAAGAAAGCAAATCAGAACACCCAGATAGAGTCAGGTCTTGATACATAACTAAGGTAAAAAAGAAAGATATAAAAGATTAAATGATGACAGATGGTATCAGTGTACTAAAATATTATAAGAAACAGACTTTTAGGAGCTTCACATTAAGATAAGAAAATGCTAAATATTAAAACTACAATATGCAAAAAAAATCAATGAGATAAATTATATAAAGTTTATATTTATAGAGATAAGAAATATTAACAGCTAATGACAATGAAGATAAAGTACAAATATGTAAAGAATAAGTGGAAATTAATAAAAATAAATACATACATAAACAAGGGATGCACAAGGCACAGAAGTGACAAAAGATCAAAAGAAGACCAGCTTATAAAACCCCTAAGTATTCTAGAGCAAAGTTGTATAAAACACATAATAAGATAAGGTCATAAAAAGAAAATTCTAAGAAATTGAAAACAGTGAACATAATGGGAAAATCCCTGATCTTCCAGCAGATCCCTGATCTTCAACTGGCTACCCAGCGTGGGCTCACTTCTCAAGGTCCTCAAGACTGGGTAATCTGGGGACAATATCAACACCCTTGCTATTTTTTTCTGAGGCTTTCAGTATCTGGTCATTTTCTAAACTCTTACCCGGGAAACAACACATAACAAAAGTGATATTTCTCCTTTAATGTCTACAAACCCGGCCCAATATTTTTTGCATGTTAATTTCAGTCTCTCCCAAATCTCACAAATGAGATCATTTACTCATTTTACAGATGTTTTCCAAGGTTCCAAAAGTTTAGCGTTACTTAAAACAAACAAGTTGTTGTGGTAGCACTGGAGCTCAAGCTCCAGTCTCTCTGATCCCAGCATATCCTTTTTCCATAACTAGTCAGCCATAGGAAGCCATTTTTCCCACACAGCACTATTCAGTTCTGACCACATCACCTAGGGAGAACCTGCTGCTCAAGCTCAGTTAACAGTTTCTACTTGCATATAGTCCAGTGAAACCTATTCATAGCGTTTATGTCTATATAGCTTACTTACAGGTCTACTTAGAAATTATGATGTGAAGATCAATCAAGCTTCTTTAATGAAGGGATGCTTCCAATAAGGGCAAATTAAAAAAACAAAAAATATGGGAAAAAATACATCAGTCAGGATGGGCTAGGCTATGATGCAATAGTAAGGAAAATTGGATTTACATTGACTTCTTGTTGACTTGAGATCTGTAGTGAGTTTAGCTGACTCTGATTTCCTAGGGTAGATGTTTCATATATAGCTGATGAACAATCTAAAATAGCTATGAGTTTGGGGGCATGTTCT
>NW_008333889.1:1395045-1400515 GCF_000622305.1 Nannospalax galili
TCTTTCACTTTCCCAGTATGTCTAAAAGGAGAAAAGAAGGAAATATGAGTAACAACAAAAGTTTCTGTTATTGTGGGGAGTCAAGGAGGGAGGGGAAGGGAGGATAAGAATGCCAAATAAAATGACATGAAGAAACCTGAAATCAGTACTGTACATTGCATTATGATTGTATAACTCTTTGATGTATAACTCTTTGCTAATAGGTTCTGAAGTCTATAAATTATTCTGAGGGTCTTAAAAACTTCATTATTTGAGAATTTCATGCATACATATAATACATTTTTATCAGATCCACCCCCTTTGCCTCCTCTCTAATTCCTACCCTATTCCCCCCACCACTTTTCCCAACTTCATGTACTCTTAAAAAAAAAAAAAAAAACTTCACTAAGTGCACTTAATGCTGCCTATGCATGTGCATGGGTATAGGGCCATCTACTGGAGTGTGGATAACCTCTCAGGGGTTGGATCCTTGAAGAAAACTGACCCCTCCCACAGCATCCATCAGCTGCCAGTAGCTCCGGTACTAGGGGTGGAACTCCATGAGCTATTCTCCCATCCATGCTGAGATTTTGTCTGGCTTGGTCTTCTGGAGGTCCTGTGCATGCGTTCACAGCTGCTGTGAGTTCATGTGTACAACAGCACCGTCAAGTCCAACAAACACTGCTTCACTGCAGATGTCTACTGCCTGTGGCTCTTATAATCTTTTTACCCCTTCTTATTCAATGATTCCTGAGTCTTGGAAAGAAGGAGTATGATATAGCTATTCCATTTGGAACTAAGCACTCCACAATCTGTTATTCTCCACATGTTTACTAGTCGTGAGTCTCGATTAGTCTTCTTTTATTGGAAAAGGAAACTTGTCTGGTGAGGGTTGGGAAGTGCATTAGTCTATGGATATAAAGGTAAGAACTTAGGGAACAGTTTATTATGATGTTAGTTTAGCAGAACAATATTATTAGGTTTCCCCCTAGGGTCTATGAACAACCAGCCATAGCTTTTATTTGCTAGATAGCAGTACCAGGGCATGAGTTGAATTACCTTGTGAGGCCCTTACCTTTTCAGGCTGAGTCAACTGACTGTAAGATCTTTCAGAGAAAATATGTGCAGTCTTGACTGTCACAGCTGAAACAGCTCAGAAATTGTTGCCCCACATCTTCCACTGTTGTTCAAGATGTTGCTCCATTCCTAAAGAATTCTGTAGGAGGGTAAAGAGGGAGGGTGAATAAGGATGAAGTGTTGTAAAATGGCATCAAAGAGAATTGTATGACTTAGATTCTGCTTTATTCCTAGTTTATTCACCTGGGAAGTGAAAAATAGGATACATAACATTGAAGGCATTTATAAAAGATTTTATAAAGTAAATACATACACATATACATTATAAAAAGAAGTTAAAAGGAGTTACCTTATAAACAAGGGGATACTGTCCTTTCTAGACATCATAGTCTAAAAAAACACACCTCAGTGATAGGAATGAACTCCCTTTCTAAAAACTGTTGACCAGGGGTCCCATTGCTCCTGCTCTTGATTACAAACAAGAACTTGATGATAAGACCTTATTGTTAAAGACACTACATACATTAGCTATGGAACAAACAAGGAGAAATCAAGCTGGTACTGAATTCAGAGTTTCATCTCTACTGGCTAGTATTCATAGTGCTGGAAGATACTATGCATGCTCTTGGAAGGAAAAGGTAATCATCAAACTTACCCAGCTGTGAATGTTTTGAACTACAACTGGCCTGGCAAATTAACACCACCAGTGCAATAGTGGCACTGATATTACAGGAGTAACCAACTTCTCTCTAATTAGAGTTAAGGTCCACTCCATAGGGTGGAGTCCATACCTGACTTTGATATCAGGCTTAGGAACATGAGGCTAGATAGGTCACAGAACATAGGGAAGAGCCTAATACTAGTTTTTTACTAAATAGTTATCATAATAAATGGACTCCTAATGACTTACTGTTTTATCTGTAGATTAATGCATCTCTCAACTCTCACCAGAGAAGGGTCCTTATGCAGCAATAGTGATTAACACAGAAACCCACAGCTAGTCAATGTGCAGAGAACAAGACTCTGTAGACTCTTTATCCCTGAAAAGATTACCTATAATAAGCTTCTGCCTCCCATGACTCAGGGATCATTGCAGAAGAGGGGTTGGAAAGATTGCAAGGACTCGAGGTGGTAGATGATCACAAGGGAACAGAGTTTCTAGACAGCTAGTCAGTTACTCACATGAACTCACAGCAACTGTGACAGGATGTACAAGTCCCATGGAAGGTCAAAGCAGACAAAATCCCAGCATGGGAATTGGGAAGTGGGCAAGAAACCCCAACAAAACCTAAGGAAATTTTGACAATCAATGGCTGCTGGGAGGAAGAGAAACAGCCTCTTTTAAGGATGTGGCTCTTGGTAGGTTAAGCAAGGTCCAATGAATGAACCCACACTGAAGGACGTTTGGAGACACAAAGTAGACTCTATAGGCCTTATTATATATAAAACAGAGTACTTTAGATTGGGCAGAGTGCAATAAAGGGAAATTCAGATGGGGAGAGAATCTAAATACCATCAGAATATATTGTATAGAAATCACAAAAATTCAATAAAATTAAAAAAATCATGAATTCATGAATTTTCGACTACTTGTATTTATAACAGAGCCAGTCTTTAAACCAGCTTATGAAAACAATCAACCAAACAAACAATTTTGTCATTTTAAACTTGGGCCACATTTCCTTCTTTCTGCTGTCCGAATACAATTTTTGAAAGGTTGGGAAAAGCCTGAAGAAACGGCATGATTCTTCAACTCTACTGACAGTCATTGTGTTTTTCTTGCTTGTTACTAAAAATGTAATTTACGTTAGATTTTCAATTGCACTGGAATTCCAAATTTTTGTATTCTTCAACAGGTTTTTGAAGAATATATACTTCCAATGGTTAAAAATATAAAAGAGAATTTTTTCCTACTAAGAATCTTCAATTACATAGTCTCATATTTCATCTTGATCAGAGTCAGCAAATACTACAGATGTTTTGTTCATTAACAGTTAATCTTCTATTTTTCCCATGCTTTCAAACTCCCTCCATTTTGCTCATAGGTAGACTTGTTAGAATTAATGTCTTCCCATCCCATGCTCATATTAATATTGTGAAAATGGTAATACCACCAAAATTAATCTACAGATTCAATGTACCCTTCATCAAAATTCTAATGGCAGTCTTCACACAACTAGAGGATACCATCTACAATTCATATGAAAGCACAAAATAAAATCCTAGATACTAAATGCAATACCAAGAAAAAAGATCAAGTATGCTGAAGGTACCACCATACCGAATTTCAAAGTGTACTATGGAGTCATAGTAACAGAAAGAGGATGGTACTACCACAAAAATGAACATGTGGGTCAACGGAATAGATTTGTGGACCCAGCTATAAACCCATACAGCTACAACCATGTAAATTTTGACAAAGATGTCAAAAATAAATATTGAAGAAAAGATAGCCTCTTCAAAAAAGCATTGGGAAAACTAGATGTCCACATGTAGAAGAATAGAAATACATCCCTATTTCCCAACTTGTACAAAAAAAATCAACTCCAAATGAATCAGTGACCTTAATGTAAAACCAGAACTCTGAAAATGATAGAGGGAAAATAGGAAAGACACAAATATAGGGTAAGGCAAGGGCTTTCTGAATAAGAATTCGATAGCTCAGAAAATAAAGTTAAATGTCAACAAATAAGACTTCATAAAAATTAGAAACTTCTGTATGGCAAAGTAAACAATTGAGAATGAAGAGACATCTTACAGAATCTGAGAAAAATCTCTGTTCTTTAACATCTGACAGAGGATTAATTTAAAGTGTACAAAGAACTGAAAAAGCTAGTTAACAAGAAATCAAACAATACAGTCAATAAGCAAGTTAATGAAATGAGATCAAGAGCTGAAGAACCAATAAACATAAAAAGAAGTTTAACCTTACTAGCAATCAGAGAAATATTGAGAAAGGACCATGGAAAAGAAAAATGAGTCAAAAATTGCCAAATGGGGCTGGAGAGATGGCTCAGCAGTTAAGAACACTGGTTGTTCTTGTAGAAGACCCAGATTCAAATCTCAGCACCCACATGGCATCTAACAACTGTCCAGTTCCAGGGGATCCGACAGCCTCTTCTGACCTCCGTGGGCATTGCAGGACACAGATGCACTTACCTACATGCAGGAAATACACGCATACACATAAAATAAAAATAATAAAAAAATGTTTTTAATTGACAAATGGTCAGTATTTCTTAGTGACTGGACTATACTCAAGTTCCAATGATGCAGAGCTGAGAACATTTGTACTCTGCAAAAGGGACTCTAAAAGAGCCTGCTAATGCCACATACATGCAAGTTTGCAGCTGGATAAAGGTTGCTGTCAATTCACCCTCACAAACCATAAAATCCTTGTGAACAGGAAGTTCAATGTCCAAAGCTACATGAGGGATCTTGGAGAGCTTCCCTGGAGGCAGATTTAAGTTGACACTTCAATATCAAGTAAGTGATGTCAAATTGGAGGTTGGGGAAAAGAAATGGGTATTTGCTACATGAAAAGCCTTGCAAGAAGGAGAAATCATCTGAATAGTGATAGTTTTCTTAATCTTTAGGTATGAGTGCACTTGGATATGAGTATAATAACTTGAGAATGGGTGTAATTTCTCATATGTTCTCATATGAATGAGTCAAAATAGGAGGGGGTGGATAAGATCAAGGATAATGAAGTGGGAAAACTCAAGGACAGTTGGAGCAGCTTAGATATGGAAGAGTTCTATTTCTAAGGCAGGGAATGGGCTCTCACTGTGTTCCATGATTTTGAAATGATAATTATCAAGGAAAATGAGACTCTAGTATAGCTCATTGGTAACTGCCTGATTCTCAGCACACTCACACACAGAAATTGTGGATGAAATCTCAAATAAGTGAACAAATTTCTGTAAAAAGTGTAATTTTATTTACACATGAACTAAAGGTTTAAGATGAGAATAAAAAGTCAAGTAGAAGTTGACATTGCGTGTTGGTTTTATAATTGTTATTCTTAAGTACCTAAAATACATGTACTATCTCTACCTTTTTTCTTAATGAAAATATTTTTAAAATTGTAGTTTGTAAATGGAATGCAGGTTTTGCATACCCAGACTCACTTTCATACTTCATAGTTCTGCGTGTTTCCTATGACTTTATTTCCCTCAAGTACAGAATTGTGTGAACAGTGTAGGTAGTGATAGAGAAAAAATAATCCCTTTGGAGGTTTGAGTTTGAATGTCCGAGAAAAGCTTGAATAAGTAAAAATGTAAATACTATTTGGCTATGTTATTTAAAAATATCATTAATTCTATCTCATTTTCCCTTGCAACCACAGGTTATTTTAATACCAACAAAAATAATAGTAGTTTTTTTAATTAAACAGCTAAATTCTAACATTAAT
>NW_008333889.1:1400662-1405509 GCF_000622305.1 Nannospalax galili
ATGGGAAAATAGATGTTTTCAAATAATCAGATAAAGTCTGAAAAATACTGCAAAAGACAGCCCTTTCAGTCATTAAATTCACTGCAAAAGTTATAGTTATTTAAAAAAATTAATGTTGTCAAACGATTAGATAGTTCAATGGAACAGATTTAGAAGTTCAGAAAAAGCATATATATAGAAACCAGACACATTAAAGTGGTATTCTTAATCTCTGGTTAAAATGATGCAGCACACTAGTATTGATAAAATGGCTAATAACCATCCATAAGACATTTAGTTATTAGCTGACTAAGGTTTCAAGACAAACGTGATTATCATAAAAGTCTTAAAAGAAGTTATCACACAATCACTTTGCGATCTTGGAAATCAAGATTCAAAAATCTGGAGTAAACTCATAAAAATCTCACAATCACTGGCTGGATTTGTGGATGTCTTTTTTGTAGACAGTCAGATGATGCTGAGGTGATAGTCATAGTGATCAATGAAACAAAATCTTCAAATTCTCTGCTTGTGGCTTTGTGGTTAACATTAGGTAGAAAACTAGAGCAACAGATGGAATTTCTACATACTGTCTAAAAAGAGAAGCTGCTTTCTCTGATAAAGAAATGGTTACAAGTTAGTAATGGCTCAGATAATATGCCTCTTCCTACTGAACTAGTGAATGTAATTTCCATAATCTTTGTAATTTTTCACGTTAAAGAATCTGAGGTCATGGCAAACAATGGATGTCCTATAGTTCTGTCATGAGGTTTTTGGAATTAGTATCATTGGAGCAACACAGTGAGAAATGATTAATAGAAAGTATGCTAACACAGTGCATATGCAGAAAGTCTTTTCAAACTTTAGACCTAGCAGATGCTGAAGCATTAAAAAGCTATTATATTGTACATATCTACAAATGTGTTATAGAAATATTCCTCCCACACTACGACAGCATAAGTGAAGTTTAGCCAGTGAATGTTTCAGGCCATGCAGAAATGAAGAAAAGAAGTTGGTGCTACCAAGCAGATAACTTAGGAATTGTATTCTATATTGTGAAAGATTGTGAAATACAGATGTACACTGGTCTTTGAAAGACTATTTCATTTTTAATTTGTTTCCAGAAATATAGCTATTAGCAAAATACTATTCAGTACTGAGGAAAAATGAAAGGAAATGTTCAGAAATCATGCCATGTGAATAGAATCATTCAATACAATTATGTAAAAGTTTTTTTAGAAGTTTTATTTTTGAAAGACTACAAAATATATGATGACTAAAACAGGAATATACTTAGGAAGGTAAGACCTTTCAAACTCTTCATAGCTCAGCATATTTTAAAGAAGACAGCTGCTAGCATTCCGTATATCAGTTGATTCATTAAATTCATGACGAAATCTATTGCAGTAGTAGAAATGGAATAGGAGGTGCAAATTCTGTGTTGCACTCTGAGTTTCCTACTTAGAGTTGGTAAATTGATGGTATCATTTGTATAAACAGAAGAGAATCTAATTATGATGCTCTAACAGATAAAGCTTTTGTGTAGCATTTGCAAAAATTTTGTTTCCCCCATGAGAATTATACTTGAGGTTCTTGAGTCTATCAGTCATTATCTACAGCAGCCCTATCCAATAAAACTCCCTACGGTGATAATAGATTGTCCCATATTGTACTTGAAATGTGCTCAGCATATCTGAGAAACTGAAATTTTAGTTGAGTTCGTTGATGTTTAAATTTGGATTTAAAGGACCACATGTGGCTAGAGATTACATTATATAGGTAACGCAAAGCAGCAGCACTGAGCTCTACAAGTTTAGAATTAATAGAGGAGTGATGTGAGTCATCTTCTCTTACAGGTAAGGCAGTGTCATTGATTACCAAACAAAATCCTTGGAAGGGTAAAACGGGAGGTTACCATTCATTGACAGAATTCATGGGAAGTGGATATTAAATGGGTTATATGGATTTTAAAGTAGCTGATATCAATAAGGGAGATGTAACACAGCTCCATATTCAGTTACCAGGGGCAGCAATAAAAATGTAATGGAAGCCATTCAGCAAGTGTCAGTAGTAAAGCAAGCTACAGCAGGTAATGAACAAAAAACCCCAAAGCCTCAAGCACATAGAAGATGAAGCAGAGCTGTTATGGAAACAAGATCTTAGTTTCTTGGGCCAGGGAGATGTAAATTTTTAAAGTTTCAGGTTAAAAAATAGAAACCACTCAGGAGCTGGATGAAAAAAGATTTCTATATTTGTATCAACATGTGGAACCACAGATGAAGCAAAAGACCTCATGTTTGCAAAGCGATCTGGGGGCTGTACTTAAATCTGGAGCAGTGCACAGTGGCATAATGGGCAACGGAAATGGGAGTGCAGGAAGAGCTGTAGCTGGATGATTGCCATAGTTTTGCACAGCATTCGGCCTGCTCAATGAAGAATCAATATCTCATTGTCCTCCCATGGAAATCGACCAAGAAATGCAGATGAAATTTGAGTATTATTTGAACTGATGAATAAATAAAGCATTATTATAAAGCAATTCAATTTTTTATTATAAATCTTGTCACAACTCTAAATAATAAGAGCTTTTCTTTCTCCAATAGGAAAAACAATTCTTCAATTAATACTGAATACTTTTTCTCCCATGATTTCTTAACTCGAAGAGTAGGATTCACTGCACTGAAAAATGGACAATCATTTCTGAAGAGTCTTATATTTGTGGATTTATAAATAAAACAAAGTGTGATAACAATTTTGTTAAAATGAAATAAAGGGATTAAAAATGATAGAAACGAAATAGGCACTGAAAAAGACCTGGGAACTATGAGATAAAACATAAGAATCTGAAACATGGTTAAGGAATCTCTATAAAATTTTTTAAAAGTCAATTTAAAATAAATTCAGGTGAATTAAAAGCAGATTAAAATTCTGACAAACGTTAGTGATTAGGAGAATTGCTCTAAGAGAATTACTGAGAATAGGAATATTGTGAGAAAAGAATGGACAACATGATATATGGGTTAAGAAGACAGGAGAGGAGCTGGTGAGATGGCTCAGTAGTTAAGAGCACTGGCTGCTCTTACAGAGGACCTGGGTTCAAATCCCAGAACCATAGGGTAGCAAACAGCCATCCCTTCAGCTCCAAGGGATCTGATGCCCTCTTCTGACCTCTGCAGGCATGGCATGACACAGGTGCACTTACATGCACACAGGCAATACACTTACACACACAAAACAATGAATAAATCAAAACCAAACTGTTAAAAAAAGGCAGAAGAATGACAGAATTTTATTGAGATAATCCACACTCATTTGCACCCAGCACAGATGAATGCCAGAAGAAAAATGATCTAACAATTAAATATGTCATACTCCTAGAGGAAATAAGCTACTATGACCAAGAGTCCATAGGAAAACAAACAAACAAACAAACACAAAAAACAAACAGAAAACATACTGCAAGGCTGTATCCTCCTTGACCCAGATAGTATAATAATCAGAAATGGAGTGTGAAATTGCTTAGAAGCGAAACGTTCAAAACTATGTAACCACAAAATAAATAAGCAACAATACATAAAAAAGAAAATCTGGAAAATAAGAACATTCAGAGGTTTTAAAAAATGTGTGATCAGTGAAACTGCAAGCAAAAACTAAAAAAGATTATTTAAAAGTCAGCAAGGAGACCTCAAGAGAAAGACAGCGGAAAAGACAAACCACATTCCTGGAAAATAAACACAGAAGTAGCAAACATAACCTGTGTTCCAGAAGAGAAGAAATGAAAAAATGGGAAGAAATAATATTTACAGTGAAAGTGGCTAGAAATTCTTAATAGAGATATGTAGTTTCATAGTGAGAATGCATTCCAAATGCCTTAAGAATAAGTAAAATCAAGCACAACTCTAGCAAACTGTAAATCTCCAAAGAGAAGGCATTGAAAAAAACTGAGAAAAAGCACAGCTTATCTATAAACAAAGTCAGATTCACTGCAGGTCTGTTAAACTTCCTCTGGGTGTAAATATCTGCCCCCTCCTCCCTTGGTTCCAAGACAAACTGAGGTACAGTTGTGCCACACTGTAGTCTGGGAAACCAGTGAGGTGATTGTGCTTACTTATAGAGCCCTCCGGCTAGGGTTTATTTACAAGAGTGTGGGTGCTCCCCACTAAGGCTGCACTGGAAAGATTCCATCCAAGCATGGATGGTGGCTCCCCCATAGTCACACAAAATGATGAAAAAGACCCTTTTCTAGGCATCCCTAGTGTATATATCCTACGGTCCTCCCTAATGCCATGTACAACTAGGGCAAATTGGTCAGTTGGGAAGTCCCAAGACTCTACCTAACCCTTCTTTCTTTGCTGGGGCATGAACAGTTAACAAGCTCAGCTGTGATTATCTTAGGCAAGCAGATGCAATCAAGCTTGGGAAGATGGCATCTGTGTGGCAGAGGACAGTCCCATGCAACAGCAGTTCTTTCAAAAGCAACAATAAATGCAAGACTCTGATAATGTCTTAGTAAGTGTTTGGAAGGAAGAATTATCAGCCTAGAATTATTTAGCGAGCAAATTCTTAAAATAATGAGAAACAATTTCAAGTAAACAAAAGAGATTATTTTAAGTATACAGTCTTAAAAATATTAATATTAAATTAACAAGAGTATCCCTGTAGCCTCAATTGGCTAGGAATTCAGTATGTAGACCAGATTGGCTTTGAAGTTACAAAGGTCTGCCTGCCTCTGCCTCCTGAATGTTGGCATTAGAGGCATGGGCCATCAAGCTGAATTAGGATATGTTTTAATAATTGCAAACTGAGGTGTTTTCCCTAAATCTCTCTCTCTCTCTCTCTCTCTCTCTCTCACACACACACACACACAC
>NW_008333889.1:1405578-1436387 GCF_000622305.1 Nannospalax galili
TGAGACATATACAACCACACACACACACACACACACACACACATACACACAGAGCTAAACAGAAGCATATTTTTTTCCATGCAAATGAAAACTGTTACCAAAGTTAAAAAGTAAAAGACAAAATGTGTAAAGCGATATTTGCAATGCAAATCACAAATAAAAGCCTGCATCCTAATTTTTCCTTCCTACCACAATAAAATGAATCCTTAATCACTGAGATCAAAGGACATATGCTTGGTTTAGATAAATGTTATAAATAATTACTAAAGTCCCCTGTAATGAAGGCTTGATCCTCAGCCCACAGCACTGCTAGGAAGCACTGGAACTTGAGGAAGTGGGGCCTGGTTTCAGGAAGTTAGGGGAAGTGCCTTTGAAGGGGATTGTGGGACTTGAGTCCCTTTCTCTTCTGTCTCTGCTTCCTGGCTGCCATGAAGTCAATGATTTTGCTCCTTATCGCGGTATGCTGCTGTACTAAAGGCCAAAAGCAATGGAACCTACTCCAACATGGGCTGATGAAACATTCAGTGCTGAAAGTCAAACTAAAACTTTCCTGTTTTAAGTTAATTGATCCAAGTACTAACACAACTGACTAAAATGGTGAACACTTGGGAAGACAGATACAGAACAGGAAGCACCTATGGAAAATTGTAAGTGCTCCATGTTTGTCTTGAACTTTAAAGTGCGCCCTGGGTAGAAGAGGTTTTCATGAGATGTTTATAACCTAGGTGAGGACTGTCCTTGTGCCACCTCTGCCCTGCCCAATCTGCATGCCTCATGTAAATGGAACCTCCATTTAACCCATCAATGCCCCTGAACACACACATTCCATCTACACCTGCTTTCAACCCTAAAGTTCAGACATTGTCAAAGATCTGGTATTTAAAAAGGTATTTTTAAAAAAAACTTGATGTTTAATACATCCACTGTCATCTAATAAAGGTCAAAACACAGCGAAATGGATAAGGAGCAATACTAAACCTGAAGGTGCCTCTCTGCTTGCACCCCACAGAACTGGAAACCAGGACAGGACAGTCCATCCTTCTCTTCTTGGGGTTGTGCCAGGTTTCTGGAGAGAATGCCCTAAAACAGAGAAAACACTTAACTCAGAAAATGGCAAAGTGGGTTAAATTTTAATTCCTTAATGGTTTGACATATTTTAGATAGTAGATTATAAGAATTGTATTTCTTGATTAGGAATCAATAAGCTTCTCTGTTAAGAAACTAAAGACAAAAATGTTTAAAACCAATGAAGAGTTTAATTTACATAAATGATGTGAACAGATCTGTTGTCTAATACTTTAAAATTTAAACTTTTTGCTGTTTTTGAGTTTATACTGGTTTTCCTTCTTTTTAGCTTCATTTTTTTACACATGCATTCAGTCAAATATTTGTATTGAGTGTTTTCTAGTGGTTCTTGTATTACTATTTTTTAATTTTTTATATGTATGAGTGTTATGCCTAAATGTATGTAAATGTACCCATGTCTTGCAGTGTCCATGGAGACCAGAAAAGGGTGTTAGAACCCCTGGAACTGGAGTTGTAGACAGTTGTTAGCCACCATGTGAGTGCTGGGATTCAAACCCGGGTCTTCTACAAGACCAGCCAGTGCTATTAATGGCTAAGCCATCTCTCCAGCCCCTTTTGTGTTAATTCTTATAGAGTTAAAATTATAAACAGACAAAACATGGCTTGTATGTCAGTGGCAGAGGATGGACTGGATAAATGGGATGAGAGAGAAAACATACATGAAAACAACTCAGAATTCAGAAAAAATTTGTTCTTCAATTTAGATTAATATGTGTCAATATTAGAATGAATCTCAATTTTAATCCTACTTGATTTTAAAGCATAATTTATATAATCTTTATAAAAATATGATTTGTTTCTTCTGACATTAGAATAAGTAAGGTTATTTTAGTACCTAAACTGCAATCTGTATTTTGTGGGCAGAATGTGTTATTATTTTATTATGTCATGCACTGACCAGATGTTATTTTGTGGTATAGGTATATTTGCTCAAAAGAGCAAATAATTTTTTAAAAATCATTAAAATATTTCCTATGAAGTTTTCTCCTAGAGCACTCCATTTGTTCCCCTGACTTTGCTTAAAGAAGATGACTCCATAACTGAATGGAAAAATTCTTGCATTTTTTTTTAGTTAATGAATTTAGAAGTCAATTTTAATAGGAATTCTCAAAAGAAAACAGAAGTATAAAGGGTATAATGCACACATATGAAATTATCACACTAAAGTTTGTAGATACAACATAAATATTTTAGAAGTTTATAGACAAAAATGCATATTTTCCAAAATACTTTTTAATAGTAGGGGATTTTTTAATTGGCAACTTATCTGAAATCCATACTTCTAAATTGCATTATGTTCTCTTGGTTTGTAAGTTTGTTATTCTGTTAAAAACCCATGTTTATCTGAACTACATATTTCTATCAAGGTTCCTGTTCTATATTTCTGGGAAAGGACACATCTACTGCAATCAACATGTTTATACTGAAGAGTGACTAACCATGTCCTCCTCTTCTTGTTCGCACTTTCTCTACGCAAATGAAATGTTTTGCAAATTTAGAACATATGTGCCATCTGGCTTTGGTGTACATAATTCATGAACCAAGAGAGTGTATAGCTACATGATAAAATAAGGAACTCCTTCAGAGTCAGAGAGACAGGCCTTCCCTCTCACAAGGTATATGGGTACAGGCTGGTTATTTACATGTCTGGCCTCAGCTTTCCCATCTGTAAGATGACTACAGCAATACCCACAGAGCTGTGATATGCCCTAATCCCAGACCCTGGGTGCCTTAAAAGCATGACATCCACCTTTTATTTTTCAGCTAAAGTGATAATTGGCTAAATTTTACTTACATATAAGGCAGGTGTAAACATTTAACAGAATCACTTCTTATGAAAAAGATTTTTTTCCCTTGTCTAACATTTTATGAATTGCTGCTTGTGTGACACTTGGAGGAAAAAGTCTCATGGGGCAGAGGAGGGGAATCTCAGTGTAAGGAAATAAAAGATGTCATGATATACAGAGATGTTTCCACTTTTAGTTCAAAAAGCTCTTGAAACTGCACTTAATTTACCAATTATTGACCATATAAGCATCAAACCGACAGAAGGACTTTGTATTTCTCTAATTTTAGCCACAGAAATAAACAAAGCTTTCTAGAAGGATAAGAAATAATGCATTCACTATTCAGATAAAATTATGAATTTATGTAGTATACTTAAAAGAAAATGCTTCCATGAACTGCATTATATTACTCTTTTGTGATATGCTTGTGGTCTCAGGCCCCGTCTCTGTATAACTCATTGATTTTGTTCATTAGTCTTTAAGGACTTTCTTCCCTGGTGATCAGGGTGGTTCTGCAGCTATGGAGAGCTGTCTTTTAGATGTCCAGCATCTCTGCTTGATGCGATCATCATATTACCCTAGGTGAAAGGATCTCTGTAGACTGCATGAAACATGCACACAAGGTTGGTACACCATACATTTTACAAGTAAAAATACTTAGGTAGAACTAGCATTCCAAATATATTAAACACAACACACTTAAAGTGTTGACATTTCAATACGTAGTCAGTGTGAATACTTTTTTGAGATATTTTCACTCTCTTTTCATATTGCATACTCTAGATTCAGCGAATATTTTATATTCATGTCACACATAAAATCAGACTAGGTACATTTCAGGAATCCAATGGCTTGTAATTTCCATGTTGGACAGGTAGATATAGTCAATTGAAGCTGAGTCTATAAGAGACCAGAAAAGGCATTGGAGGAGAGACAGGAAGAATATGATCATCTGACTTAATAGGAAAAAAATGTGATTACACAGGGAAGATAGTCTCATTCCAGTATCTGTGATTGCTAATGACTCTTATTTTAAAAGAACATTCTAAAACACATAGACTGGGTACATGATATTTCATTTCTCAAAAATATGACCACCTGCAGTTCTATATTATAAAATCAAATACCACCAAATATCCAACTGAAACAGATCAGAAAAAGATGAGAAAATTCAGGAAAACAGCACAGCCATGTTGAAATATTTTCAGGACTCAGGAGGTACCCAATACAAATGCTCCTTGTTCAAAGAACACTAATGTGCTAAATTTATATAGAAGCATTTCTATTGACACCTCCTTGGCTTACATTTAAATGTAATAGCAGAATCACATGTCTGCTGAGAACTGACTTCCTGTATTTTCCTCCTGACAGGGAGAAGCCTCAGAGTATTCAATATCTTTGTTCTGCAGTTACAATTCTCATGTCTCAATCTCTTCTGGAAAAAGCTCCCACCTAAAATGTTAGGAAGTCATTAAGAATTCATCTCCACTCAATCTTTCAAATCTCTGCCAAGGTTGCTGAGTGCCAAGTGACTCTTACTTGTTTGTGTATCTGGGTGACCTGAACAGACGGACCTACAGAGTCTTATTTCCCATCAGATTTGAAGCCATCAAACTTCCTCCCATATTGAAAATGTTGATGATGTCTAATGGCTTCATTAGGGAAAGCAGCTGAAAAAAATTAATAACAGTGTAAGGAAACACTGAGAGTGATCACATTACTGACATGGATATTTCGTCTCTCAATACTTTTCCAAATTTCAATTTGCAATTTATTATTACCTTGTTTTGTTGACTATTTTCAACAAGAACATTTGCTTTCCTAAGTCAACTCTGCAGTTTTTTGGAACTGTGAAACATATGGAGGTATATAACATTTGATAAAAAATTTTTTAGCGGTTTCATTTTGTGGGTTAATCACTAAGAAAGGTTGTGGCATTAGGAGGAAAATTAGTGCACATTAGCACAATATTGGATGATGAATTGATGTTAAAATATTAAAGGTCTAGTTTTACTACAAGTCATTACCTAATATTTTAATTCCTGTAAAGTCTCAACATAAAAATAACTTGAATTAATGCAAAAAAAGGGGCCATACTTACCCATGACCTATACCCGAAGTTTTGACTTCTGAGGGCAGCGGGTGGGATTACAATCTTGTATGCAAAGGAAAGGCCTATAGACGAATATAGACCTTGCACACTTCTTTCCAATAGTTCCTTTCATCTTTCATGTCAAAATAGAAATCAGGTATATGTTTCCAGCATATCAGCTCCTAGAGAGTGGGTGTGAGGTGTCTCAAAGTCTACAGAAGAGGTCAAAGAAATGGGGAGACGTGTGTAATTGCACTTTTCATACAGTGAAAACATAAGAGAAAAAGGACTTTAGAAGTACTAACAAAAGTGGAAACTAAAACATATGCATACATATATGTTTGTAATATACTGGGTTTTTTTTTTTGGTCTTTTTGAGACAGGGTCTCTCTGTAGCCCCAGCTGTCCTGGAACTCACTATGTAGACCAGGCTGGCCTTGAACTCACAGAGATCTGCCTACCTCTGCCTCCCGAGTGCTGGGACTAAAGGCGTGAGTAAGGAAAAAAAAATCTGTGTATATATATTTGTGTGAATATATAATATAGCACATTATATACTCGTACATGTATCAATATCTTATGCATACAAGTACACATATGCACATATATAATGATTATATACATATATAAATGCTATTTACCATCATCCATTTCAAAAAAGTGTAAGTACATCATGGGTCAAGTTGAGCACTTGGTGCTTTGTAAGGTCACTTTTTATGTAGACTAGTTGGAGATTGCTGCTTGCCTCTCTTGTGTGATTCCATGAAATCAGCATTCAGCACGTCTGGCTTCCTGGCAAACAACAGAACATTCAGCTCCTATGTAAGTGAAGAAATCCCACCAATGAGAAGGGAGGGCCCAGAGTGGGAAAAGTGACAGCTCTGGCACAAAAGGGCAAAGAACGGTGGTTGGGGAGGACGGTGGGAGACTGGAGCTTTCCTCCATGCTGCCTCCGCAGAGATCCACAATTGGCATTTACTTGGCCCATAAATGCCTGGGCACTGATCTTGGCAGCTTCACAGAGGTAACCTTCATGCAAGGAGGAACTGTTTTTCAACAAAGCCTCCAATATGCTTGCCACAAAAATTCTTCTTTTCCTTATGAAAAAGGGGAAGTTACATGGGAAAGCATATTTTATTTTTCCACTCACCCCCTCCCCTGTTGTAAGGGGCAGCACTCTAGGTCCACTGTTGAAGATTTCTTATATGCCTCACACATCCTTCATCATCCTCATGAATGTGTAAACAGCATTTAATGACAGGATACAGCAGCAACGACCTGTATTACTTCACTGCATTTTCCTTTCAGTTCAAGGCCATGAAATAACTAGCTCTCCCTAGAAGGCTTTGTGCTGGATGTTGTGTGAGGTGACCTCACCCCCATGGGGCAGTCTTTCCCTGGAATGCTGCCTTCTGCCCTAGTGGCCCTTCTTCCATCTGCACACCATACTGTAAAAATGCCCATGATCGTAGCTTTCTTGCCTCTATGTATATGACCACTAATTGCCTCGTAACTCATAATTCTCATTTCTCATGTACTGGTAATTAGAGGTGCCAAAAATACAGATGATATCTTGCATTAGAGAAAGAAAGCTCTTGTTTAAGAGAGTGGGAGAGAGTTTTAACTTCTTGCAGTTTGAAGGATGAATTCAGTAGGGGAGAACAAAAATGAGAAAGTAACCTTGTTTTTTGATGAATGTGGAAAGACAAGTAACAGTCTCAATTCTGGAAAGAAAAAAGTATATTTGAAGAGTTCCCATGCCTATGCGCGCATGCATAGTAGGCTGCTGACTGAGACTGGTGGTCAGCCCATTCAAACGCTTCAAGTCGTAGCTCCTGTGGGAATAATGTGCTTTTGTGCCTCCTAGCTCAACGTCAGAAAGGGCTTTTCCCCTCACAGCTGGCACTGGGCTTGTACTGAATCACTTGCTTTTTAATGGTTTCCCCTTCTTATTTTGTTGGCCATTAGTGGCAACAATTGGTGGCTCAGTGTAACTGGTAAAATTTTTTTTAAAAAAATTAAAGCTGCTCTAAAATAAAATAGCAAGAATGAAAAAGGCAACACTTTTGCTTAGGTTTAAGCTAAACTCAGCAGCTCTGGATGATCAGAGAGAAATTTAGTTTTCAATTCATAGCTCAGGTATCATTGTTTTTGCTCAAGATAGCCAGATCATGCTATACAAGAAAATTAGTTTCTAACTAAATGCTACGTCTCAGTGAGACTCAATACACCTGTTGTTGGAAGACCATTCTGGATAATAAAACAATATTATTTTATGTGCTTACTCTCCAAAGTGTGTATAGCATTGTACATATTTTTAAGATTTATCCCAATCTTAATAAATACATTTAGTTATTTGCCTATCAAACTACATTTAGTTATTTGCCTAGGCAAAATAAATCCCTGGGGCCAATACAATTGCATCTTGTTCACTGTTGTTATCTCCATCACCTAGCCTACATTAGGTACTCTATCAGTATCTTCTTATCAGTGAGCGAAGGGCTAACTAGGATGTATAAGATATTTTATTATTTAATGCTTTAGAAAGAAAATAGTAATGCTAAAGAAAGCTTTGATAATGAAGAAAAGATGGAGGAAACATGAGGTGGCGCTAACCACTGGCAGTGTGGAGACCTACCACAAGGATTTGATTCAGGTAAAAGTAGAGGTATTGATCTTTGATGAGAAAGATCAGTGCATTTCCTTCATCAAAAGCAGAATGATGAAGGACAGTGAGTAAGTTGGATTTACACTTGGGCATGTGGTGGGAGGAGGTTGAGGTAACTCTGGCCAGTGATGTCCACTTCTGTTTTGGAACTTTTCTCTGCTGAAAGTTAAGGGTCTAAGGCTGTTTTGATGAATTCAACTATTGCATATTTCTGATGTAAATGAGAAAATAAAGTATTTCCATGTTATCTCTGCCATGCTTCACTTAGGATAATGACTTTCATGTAGTTGCAAATAGTATTTTTGTTTTTAGAAGATGAGTAATGTTCCATTGTGCATGTGTGTACAGATGTATATATATTCATAAGCAGTGCATTTCGCATTATCTTTATTTATCCACCTACTAATAGACACAAATTGTTTCCATATCGGGACAAGAGGACAGATATCTCTCCAACATGTCGATTTCATTTCTGTTTTATATATACCCAGAAGTAAGATTGATAGATCATACTGTAGTTCTATTTTAATTATTTGAGGGGCCAGAGTCTTCGCTTCCATTTTCTGTAATTGATGTACCAACATGCATTCCCAACAACAGTGTGCTCATTTTCATTAGCTCTTGTCATCTGACTGTGACCATAGCCATCTGAACATGTTGTGGGGGTTACCTCACTGCGGTTTAGAGTTGCATTTCTCTTAACTATTAAGAATGCTGAGGGGGCTAGAGAGATGGCTCAGTGGTTAAGAACACTGGCTCTTCTTGCAGAAGACGGGGGCTCAAATCCCAGCACCCACATGGCAGCAACAACTGTCCATAAATCCAGTTCCAGGGGATCTGACAGCCTCTTCTGTCCTCCGCGGGCATTGCACAACATGGGTGCACTTACCTACATGCAGACAATACATGCCTACACATAAAAAAATCTAAAAAAGAATGTTGAAAATCTTTTTCATGTTATTTAAATACACTCAAATTTTATTTTTGTAAAAGTAAAGATGGTTAAATTCTGGAAAGACCTGAGATGCACTAATTCCAGGCAGGCTTGTTGCAGGGGTTCAAACGACAGCTTAGAACTGAGGTTTTTTTCAGCCCATCTGAGCACTACTTCGAAATGTGTCACTCCATGGAAAGATGGCTGCTTTTCAAGTCAAGTCAGCATCTTTCCAATTTCTTCTTGGCTCAGAAAGAATCGATACTATGTTCAACCCAGTCCTATGATAATTCCTGTGATAGAGGAGTGAAAGGTACTAATTAATTCAAGTGAGAGTCACATGCCAACTTCTTCAGTTGGGCATGATGGTGGTTGTCCAAGGAATTGAATCAATTTCTTAAAAGAATGAGGCATGGATGCTGGATTAGTGAAGCTCAATAAATATGGATTTCAGTCTGCCCCTGTCTGTGGTATACTGATGGAAATTCAAATGAGTGGTCGGTCTATTACCAGTCTATCAATAGAAAGGTATCCCATATATACATTTGGAATTCTAGGACAAGCTGTTATATGTGAATTTTTATTTTAAAAAAATGAGTTTACACTGGATGTTCTGTCTTATAAACCTATGGGATGTTGTTCAGCAGTATAATCATTTTCCATATGGCAATATATACATAAATAATGCTTTTGTTGGAGTCTAACATATGGGTGATCATAATTATTCAATAGTACACTTTCCTTATTATTATTTATGTTCTTTTGCTCAGTTTCAAGTCATGATTTAGTAATACATTTTTGCAGCTGACATTTAGGCACTTCTTCACAGACTTGACAGAATAATCTACTGGAAGTACATATTTCTGGTTATCATATGTGATTTTAAAGTGATACATTGACAATTTGGTACAATGAGCTCTCTCAGTGTTTCTCTGTAGCATAAATTCAGATTATTGGTTCTTACTAAATTTGAAGGCATCAGAGCTTTTTCACACATCTAAACTGCTGCCAATCTAGATATTTCCAATTATCATTTTCATATAAAAATATTACATTTTTTGGAACTTCATTTGCTCCTGATTCTTCAGCATGCCCTTTCAGGCACTCAAAGATGGCAACATCAGCAAGTTCCATAAACAGCCTTGAATCTCTTCACCCATGTCACCAATGTGCAAAACCAGTACAAAGTCTTATTGCAATCAATTAAAATATTCTTTCATGGGGCTGGAGAGATGGCTCAGCAGTTAAGAGCACTGATTGCTCTTGCAGAGGACCCAGGTTCGATTCCCAGCACCCACGTGGTGGCTATGAACCGTCCTTAACTCCAGTTCCAGGGGAATCTGAAGCCATCTTCTGACCTCCACGGCAATGCATGACACGGGTGCACTCACGTACATGCAGGCAATAAACTCATACACATAAAATAAAAATAATAAATAAATAATTTTTAATTAAAAAAATATTCTTCCATGTTGATTTTGAATCACTAGAAGTTCAGTATCTTTACATTTTAGAGTAAGAAATCACCTCAAAATTAAATAGTCTGTGCATTTTTTAACCAATTAGGAGATGTATCCAGAGAAATTTAATAGTGTTCACAAGATCATATAGCTAGAATGGCAAAGATCTATCACTATCATTTATTTTTAATTACATTCTCATTTTTCCTTCCAGTCTCCAACTGTTTTATCCAAAGTCATACAATTTGAGGATTTTTCACACATTTCACTAAAATAAATAAACTTTATGTCCATTATATTTTTGCATCAGTCCATTCACAGAAATGAAGTTAATACAGGATGCCTTAATTTCAAATATGTCCATAGTCACTATTCCATTATTAATTCAACCTTTCCCCTCACTGTGTTAGATTGTGGTTAAAGATATTTTTCTTATTTTTATGTCACTGTAATCAAAATTTCTGACAGAACCAACTTAAGAGAGCAAAGGTTTATTTTGTGTCCCAGTGTCAGGAGATTTCAGTCCATCATGGTGAGGAAGGAGAACTGAAGTAACTTTGTCCATGGCAGGGAGGGCATGTGGTAGAGGTCCCCTACTCACAGAAGACCAGGAAGCAGGGAAAGGAGAATGGTGACGCTCTCTAGCCATCTTTTCTCTCCTTTTATTCCTTCCAGACCCTGATCCCCACACCATCGGGTGATGGTACCACTCAAATCCAGCATAGGTCTTCTTCCTTAAGTTAATCCTATGGAAATGGTTTCACAGATATACCCAGAGGTGATTGTAGTACTGAGCCTGTCAAGGTGACAATGGAGACTAACCATCATGCTCTGATATACATGATGTACCCTCTATCCTAGCTGCAAGATCATTGTCCTTTATTCATATCAGACAAATATTAAGTTGGGTGAGATCTTGGTGTCCAACACTTCTTCACTTATTGAGGAGTTAGGAATAAACTATGTTGTGGATAAGTATAAAGATGCACCTATGAGAAATGCTGAGTCAGCAGGCTTTTCCTTATCATCTGAGAACATTGCATCATCATCTGAGCCCTCATCTCTTCATTTTTACCTTGACTACATCATTTAGGTTAATTTCGTTGTCTCTGTTTTTGAGGAACATCTTGCTCTATCAGTGAGGACATTAGTCTCTCTGACACTGTTCATAAAGTTCACAGCAATCTTTGCGTTTAGCCTCAGTCACATGCCCCACATCCCATGGTTTTTCTTGTCCTTGCAGCTATATTTTGTGGCCCTCTCTTGCACCTGTGCAGTATTGAGGAATGATTACTTAGGGAAGATGTTTACTTGGCAGTAGTCATGCAGCTTTGTATGTCTGTCTGCTTTTCTCATGAAAACATAACTTTTCCTTTTCTTCTGTCTCTTTTTAAAGCACTCCTTCCCTACCACTTTGGGCTTCCTCTCCCTTTCTCTAAAGTTCCCCTCCCTGCCACGTGGCTGCCTGCCTCTGTGAGGCTTACCCCCATGCCATGCCAGCCTAATCCCAAACAGCAGGGCTCTTTTTCCCCTTCTTTTCTCCATTCTCCTCCTCTGGACAGCTACAGAGATATACAGCTTGCCTGCCCTAGAGTGTTTTTCTTTTTTTTAAACTAAAATAAAATTGTCCTCCAGCTTAGAAAAGAATGACTGATTACTCAGGATTCCTTCCCTGCTCACCCCAGTTCTCTCTAGATTAGCCATATTACTGGAAGGTGTATTACTTTGCAACACAATTCTGCAGCATGTTTCTCCTCTAAATGTTTGAATTGTCATTTTCCACACTTAGGCAGAATTCCCCATTTGGAAAACAGCTGTGGGAAACAGAGGCAACATAAGGGAAACAGATGAAAGACTATTACAAGTTTGAGGCCAGCCTGGGCTACATAGTGAGACTCTGTCTCAAACCTTAAGGCAAAACAAAACAAAACAGAAAAAATACTCCAATCCCATGACTCAGTGTTATTCAGCCCTGTAACACTGGAACTTTTACTCAACGTTGCTGGCATTTCCTAAATATCAACTAGTTTTTATGTTGGTTAAACTTTTATAGATATCTCCTTCCAGTGAGTGAACTCAACAACTATCAGGGAGAGTTCTTCTCCATTCTGATGCCTTCCACAAGGCCTGTGCTGGTTGTGTCTGTCTAAGTTAGCAGTTCAGTGTTGTAAACACACCTGGTGGAGTGCTTTCATAAATTCTGTTTTCTACAATGTTATAAGTAATGTTCTCTTTCTGCTTTCTTTTTTCTCATTTGCATTCTTTCTGTCTTGTTCTTCTTTGTTAGCTATGGAGAGGAAAATGAATGTTGTCTTTTGCACTCTGTCAACCCCAAGACCTGGAAATCTTTTCTCTAAACACTGTCTATAACTCAGTGGTCTTATAATGAAAGCTTACTACATCTCATTGTGTATTTCCCCAAAGATGGCTCTGATTAGGTGAGTTCAAGATCACTGAAAGGAAATGGAGGCACTTTGTGGTAGTGAATTGAAGAAAGGAGGCTCTTTGCTTGGAAGAGAAAAGATGAAGAAGTGTTAAAAGAAATATAGAAGGAAATAGGAAGAAACAGGTGAATAGTGAGCGGTAGTACAGGAAATTACAGGCACAAAAATCACTAAGTTCCCCAAATGGTTCCACATATATTATAGATTGCACATATCAGGAATTTGATGTCAAAATAAAACAGCTTAGAAATAGCCAGAGAGGAAGGATATTACAACAATACAAACTCTATCTTAACTTTCAACATAAATGATCCTGATAGGAGAGACATCCATGAAGAAAGAAATTGAAGAACTGTTAGAAAACTGGAGAGGGAGAGAGAGAGAGAGAGAGAGAGAGAGAGAGAGAGAGAGAGTGAGTATTTCTCTTTGGTTCATGTGTACTTATTTAAACATCGGGGTGATTTGTAAGTACATTAAAAATTAATAGCTAATTCATCTGAGCATATTGAAAAGTAATAGTAGCAAGTGCCTATAAGCAAAGTATGTGTTTTAGATAAAAAGTAAATCCTCCTCTGACACCAGTTGGGATAAAAGGATAGACCTGTATGAAGTAAATGGTGAAGTGAGAATGGTGTGTGAAGACAGGATGTTTTGCGTTGTTTAATGCTACATGGTATTTCACCTCTTATTCTTTTAGGTACAGAAATAATTCCCTGTGCGTATTGGTCCCTGCGCTAGTTGCCTCACTTCTGTGATTAAATCCTCAATAAGCATAGGATGTGGTAGACATTCTTCTTCTTTTTTTTTTTTTTTTTTTTTTTGTTTGAAAAAAATGGACTTGTAGAAATAGATTCACACATTGGGATGGCACAGCCATGTCATAGTGATGCCAGGATCCGGCCCCAGGTGAATCTGTCTCCAAATGTACAACTTTTTCAGGATGGTGTCTGGGTCAGCAAACTTCTTTTGGTAAATTGCCAGAGAGTACAGCTTTTAAGTTTTGCGGGACAACTGCTCTACTCTGCCTCAGTGGTGCACGAGCAGCTGCGGACCATATGCCCGTGGATGAGTATACCTGGCTCCAGTAAAACACACTTTATGGAAACCAAAATTTGAATTTCATGTAATTTCTGTATCATAAAATGTTATATTTAGTATGGTACTTTTCCAATCATTTAAAAGTTCTTACCTTGCAAGCTCTACAAAAACAGGTGGTGGGACAGATTGACTCTTAAGCTGTAGACTGTCAACTTCTGGCACAGAGTACTACTTGTCAAGTTCACTCTCTGCCACAGCTTTCCAAATGTAGCAACTGAGATTATCCAGTTAGAGGGAAAATTAAGCTTTATTGGCCATCACATGTTGTGAATTAAAAGCCTGAAATAATCATTGACTGTGTGTTAGTTCTAATTTTGCATTCTTTGGTCTTAGGTCAGAATAGGAGAAACCGGATGGTAATGAAATTATGTGGTGTATCACTGATTTGTCCTACTGATTTATTTTCTATGCTGCTGTCAAACTGACACGCTGTCTGAATGGATGCCCCCCTATTCCCCGAATGAGGTTGGAGATGGCCAGTGGGGCACTGGTAGAGGATTGCCAGGCAGAGGAGAGAACAGACAATGCTATTTTCTTTGGATGAAAGTTAGAAATTTGTTCAAAGGGCTCAGATCTTCTTCAAGTACCCCTCTACTTAGAATACCTCCTCCCAGTTTTCTAGGAATCCCTTCACACCAACCCTAGTCTAAGACTAGAGACTGCTCCCTGAGCTGCTAGCCATGGAATAATGCCCTTTGTATTTCCCATAGGTTGGCAACCTTTGGATGTAGTCCTTTCATTAATCTTTTTTCACATGGCATAATGCAAATTTGCCTTCTGAAGACCCTGTGATCCAAAAAAGCTGTGATTAGGTTTAATAACAACTGTTTAGGAGCCTCTCCACAGCATTCATCCTCAGCAGGAGATAAATAACGTTCCCACCTATGCCCACATTGTACCCCAATATAGCTTTAACAAGTTTCTGAGGTTTAAGTGTCATATAATATATATCATAAATTTCATATATTTAATCTTTTAATTTTTTTTGAGACAAGGTCTCCCTATAGCTCCAGTTGGCCTGGAACTTGGTATGTGGACCAGGTTGGCCTTGATCTCACAGAGATTCACCTGCCTCTGATCTCTAAGTGCTAGGATTGCACCACCACACCTGGCTATGATTTTAATTTTTTTTTTTTTTTTGGTCTTTTTGAGACAGGGTCTCCCTGAAGCCCCAGCTGTCATGGAACTCACTATGTAGACCAGGCTGGCCTTGAACTCACAGAGATCTGCCTGCCTCTGCCTCCCAAGTGCTGGGATTAAAGGCGTGCACCACCATGCCCAGTTATGATTTTACTTTTAAATTTTTGACAATTTCATACACGTATATAATGAAATTTTATCATTTTCACCACCCCATTACCCTCTCTCATGTCCCTTATTCTCCCACTGAAACCCTTCTTATTTCAAGAATCTCCCCTTCTATTTGATGTCTTTCTTTTTGTGTTTTGTGTGACCCACTGAATTGAATTATGGTTGTTTGCATAGCATGAGTGCAGGATTATTTATTGGATCACGGGCTACTTACCAATAGCTGGACTACTGAAGAAAATAACACTCTTCTCTCAGCAACCATTAACTAAACATGGTCCCTAAGTGAGGGTAAGGCTTCACAAACCACCCTCATGCATGATAGAACGCTGACAAACCGATTTGGGGTGGGTAACCATAGTTGTACTGTAGTTATGATTGCAAATGCCATTTCATGTCCACAAAACACTGTTTCAAAGTAGTCTTTCCCATACCCTGGTTTTTACATACTTTCCAATTGCTTTTTCTATGATGTTTCCTGAGCCTTGGAGGGGATTATATAGACATCCTGTTTAGGGTCTAGCATTCAACAATCATCTATTCGCATCACTTTGGCCAGCTTTGTGTCTCTTCATTAACCACCAACCACTGAATAACAAGGCTTTTCTGATGAAGACAGAACAGCACCAATCTATGGGTACAAACTGAAGTATTTCTAAGACAGTTTGGCAACATGTCCATTTAAGCAAGCATCAGCAATAGCTTCCCCAGGGATTATGATCTCTCTAGTCAGACTCTTGACAAGTTTACAGTATCAGGCATATGTTCACTTCTGTGGAGTGGGCCTCAAATCCAATAAGAAAGCACTTGGCTACTCCCGTAATAGTCATGCCACTATTGCAGTAATGGGCCTAACGTTCTAGGCAGGATGTTATTGTAGCTTGTGGGGTACATACATGGGTAAGACCATTGATCATTTTTCTACCACAGCAGTCTGCACAGCACCTTCTGGGTAGCCAGTAGAGCTTTGTTTCAGCTTAATTTCTCTGTGTCCTACAACCAATGTGTGTGATATCTTCAGAAATAGGGCCTTACCAGTTTGTTCTGGTGGGCAACAAAGGTCAATGACAGTGGTCAGTACTGTTTATGGGACCTCATGAACCTCCATGACCAATTTAACAGGGAATGTCTTATTGTAAAATTTAGCTGCTCTGGTACTATGTAATCCACACTGGCCTTGAACTCCCAGCAAACTGTTTGTTTCAGCCTCTGGAGTGCTGGAATAATGGGCATGTACTGGTATGCCTAACTTAAGGTACATATTTTAATAAGTGCTAATAGACATATATTTCTGAAAAACCTTCAATGCAATGAAGATAACGAATGTCACCCCAAATTTTTCTTGCACTCCTTAGTAATCTCTCCCTATTCCCTTCCTCCCATAGACCTTACCCAACATAATTATTTTCCCCATATAGTTTATTTTCTGTCATTAACGACTACATTAAATAACATTTTCTAGAATTATATATAAATGTATACATTATTAAATTAATATCTGTTTTGTCTGTCTTCTTTCACTTGGCATAATTATTTCTTACAATATTTTAAATCATTGAAGCTTTAAGTGTTTATTGCTGTTATTTGTCATCTTTCCTGCCTCTGGTTAGGTTACAGTTTCTTAAATGGGTGCTATGCTTGTCATTATGGCCCAGAATCTACCATACCTTCTCATTCATAAGGAGCTCAATGTTATGGAAGGAGGGACAGAAGTCAGATATAGAATTATACGAAGACTCCATCTAAGGGATATTAATTTTGGAGGCAATGAAACTCTTAAAATTCTTTGCATGAATCATGTCAAATCCTCTGTTCATAGTTGAAGGTAAATATTAGGACAATCCCTCGGTCTGAAAATGAAGTCTTTCCCATTGCTACTGGGGAAACTCCACAGTGTCATAGTTTTTCCAGGGCCATAATGATCAGTCACACTTTCATGTGACCAAACTTCATAGACATCTAGTATAAGTGGGCAGCTGCTCCTAACAGATGCCAGTGTTAAAGGAATGTGTAAATAAAGGCATGCTATAGATTTTCAATAGGACTGCCTCCAGGTTTTCATAAATGGACAAATAGAATAATTTATTCAAACACTAGAGATATTTGTGTATTACCTTGGAAGCAGCATCATTTTTAACTTGTAGGAGTTCCCTTATATTTCTACTTTGATAAGAATTGCAGGCTTTAAAAAAATTAGATGGCTATTGTCTTTCTCTATTTGATGAGCATGATTATATACTTTTCCTCTTTTGATGCTAATTGGGTAGCTGTTGTTAAAATTAATGTTTTAGAACTGGGGGGATAGCTCAGTGGATAAAGGGCTTGTGTGGTGAAAACTTGACTAAAGTTTGGATCTCTAGAACCCAGGTAAAAGCTGGGCAGCTTATTGGCTACTTACAATCCCTGGACTAGAGAGGCAGAAATGGGGTTTCTGGGGCAAGCTGGCTAGCTATACTTCTTAGAACTGGCAAACTCTGGGTCCAGTGAGAGACCACATCTCAATCAATAAAATAGAAAATGATGAAAGAAGAAAGTGAACATCAACTTCAGGCCTACATAGGCATGCACACATGCAAGCTCAAGCACACTCCACACTTATACACACACACACACACACACACACACACACACACACCTATCTACCTATCTATCTCTCTCTCTATCATCTATCTATCTATCTATCTATCTATCTATCTATCTATCTATCTATCTATCATCTATCTGTCATCATCTATCATCTACCCATCTATTTATCTATCTATTGATCTATCTATATAAAACCTTGCACTCTTGGAATTAAACCCCCCACTTGATGACAATATATTATTCTTATATTTTATTATATTTGCTTGATGAGGAGTTTGCATCTATCTCATGGGATTATCTGCCTGAAATTTTCCCTTCTATGTTTTGTTTAAGATTGGTGTTAGAGTAAGGACATGCCATAGAAGATTTGGGAAGTATTGACACCTTTTTATGTTTTTTGGAACAGTTTCTGTAAAATGTTCATTCTTCTTTCAATATTTCATAAAATTTACCAATGAAACCATTTGAATGTGCAGTTTTATTTGTGTGAGGGCTTTAAATATAAAATCTCTTCAATAGCCAGGCATGATGGAACATGCCTGTCATTCCAGTACTTGGGAGGATGAGGCAGGAGGATTGAATTCAAAGCCAGCTTGGAGCTACAAAGCAATACCCTATCTCAAAATTTTTTTTATTTAATAGAAATGAGATATATAAGGTCACTATTTTCATTTATTTAACATAATAATTGTGTATTTATGAGGTACAATGTAATAATTTAGTATATGCATACAGTGTGTATTGATGAAATTGGAGAAATTAACATTTTCATCTCCTTAAACCTCCATCATTTCTTTGTGTTGGGGATTTTTCCTCTCTTCTACTTCTTTACAGAGTATGTAACAAAATGCTGTAATCTATAGTCTCACCTTAATGTGCTGTGCCCTATTTCTCTCTGTACTTTAGTACTAGCTAACTTCTCTATGCCCCTGCCCCCTTCCCTTATTAACCTTTTTAGACCATTATTTTACTCTCCAAATCTGTGAAATAAACCTTTCCCTAAGCCCACCTTTGAATAAGCTTAGTTAGTTTGTGACTTTAAAGTTATTTTCCTATGTCTATTTAGCTTTTTGAATTTATTGGTATAATTTCCCCATAATATCCCCTATGTATCTTTGTAGTATCTTTACAATCTGTAGTGATAATCACTTTTTTCATTCCTAATGCTGATGAATTCAGATAATTCTCTCCCCATACATCTGACTAGAGTTTTATGAACTTTAATGACTTTTTCAAAGAGAGATTATCTTTCAATATTATTGATGTTCTCTATTTTTTTTTACAAATTTTATTGATCACCACAGTGATACATATTATTCCTTTCTGTTTGTTTTCTCTGTGTTTCACTTATTCACATCTAGATTTTTATGTTGAAGGCTGAGGTCACCAGTTTGACAGTTTTGTTCTCTTCGCATAAGCATTGAGTACTCTATATTTTCTTTTAAATATTTTGCTAGAAGCAGCCCACAAATTTTGTATGTGTTGCTTTAATTTTAATCATCTTAAAATTTTTAATTTAGTTTTATATTTCTTTTTAGCACATAGATTATTTAGGAAGTTAGTAATTTAATTTCCAAATATTTGGGGAGTTCTCAGAGATCTTTCTGCTGTGGTTTTCAAATATACTGTCCCTGTGTTCATAAAGCATGTGGAAAGTAGGACTTGGCTATATTTCCTTCTGCCTGGAGGTTCTTCTTTGCATCTCTTCTGGGGTGTGCATATCATGAACGCTTCCTTTCTTTTATGTCTGAAAGTCTACTTTTTGCCCTTGTTTTTAGGAACTGTTTTCTAAGCTGTTTTTTTTTTTTTTAATTATGTGAAAGACATTGCCTCACTGTGATCTCACTTCCATTATGAGAAATTGCTGATATCCTGCTCTTTGTTCTTAGATAATGTGTCATATTTTCCTCTAATTAATTTCAAACTAGTCCTCTCTTCCAGGGTTGAGTTAGTTACAATCTGCCTTGTTATGCTGCTTGTGGTGGTTTGAGTGAGAAATGTCCCCATAGGCTTGAGTATTTGAACACTTGGCCAGTTGGTGGTGCTGTTGGGGAGGGTCTTGGCACCTTTAGCAGGTGTGGCCCAGCTGGATGAGGCACAGCACTTGGGGTGAGAGTTCATAGATCATCCCACTTCCAATTTCTCTCTCTCTGCTTCACCTGGGAAGATGTGAACTCTCAGCTTCCTACTCTGGCAAACATAACTCTGGTTTGCTGCCCTGCCTTCCTGCCATGATAAACTCTTAGCCTTCTGGAACTGTGAGCCAAAATAAACTTTCTATAAGGCTCATGGTGTTTTATAACAGCAATAGAAAAGGAATTGATACACTGCTCTTCACGTGCCTCTCACTGAGTGCTTCAAACTGTGCTAGTATAATTTTCATCAAATTTGGAGTATTTTCAGATATATTTCTTCAAAAGATTTCAGTCCCCATCCTTTCCTCTCCCTTGATAACTCTTAATTACTTGTGTAATTATATGACTGCTCAAGATTGTCCCACAACTCATTAATACTTTGCTTACTTCTTGCTTGACTGTATTTTATCTGTGTGGTTAATTTTTGAAGTTTTTGTTGCCATGTCTTGAAGCATAATCATCTCTTTGCATTTCATTCCATCCAGTTTATTTTTGACCTTTAGAAATATGATTATGTTTTTTATATTTCCCATATCTCTAACCTTTAAACATATGGAATATAATTATAACTATTTAAAGTTCCTATTTGATCATCATAATGGATGTCAAGTTCTGCATTTGTTTTCCTTGACTAATTTATTTCTTCTTTATGAGTCATATATTTAGGAATGACATAAAATGAGCAGAATCTGGGCTAATGACTTTTAATTAACTTTGGCAAACTCAATGAACTTCGTGGCTTGTGACGGGCATTTGCTGGGAGCCTCAGTTTGGAACTTGACCCAAAAAGATAATGAATGACTATGGGTATGCTTGAGAATTAGCATATCAAAGTGCTAAAAGACAGCACACCCATCTTCACTGAACACAGTAAAAATTGGGAAGGACACGAGATTGGGTGAATGAGATATTCTGTAAGTAGGGATGAAATGGTCCCTACTTATAGAACAAGTGTCCTCTGAGTCAGGTCCACTCTTAAAAACTAAATTTAAGAGTCAAAAATTTTTGTTCAGGTAATTGTAATGGTTTAGTAAAAGCATAATGCTTTTCAGCTTCTTAGAGTAAAAGAGCTTTATTATTAGGTATTAGACACTATGAGTTTTACTTTGTGGATTTGCATTTTAATAAACTTTTGCAAACTTTGTTCTGGGGCGTATTTACGTTTCTGAAACATTGATTCATTCTCAGAGGTCTTACTTTTAAGATTTATTAGAGGCTAGAGTAATGTACATTCTTGGGCTAATTGATCCTCATTGTTGAGGTAATAACACCTGTAGGTGGTCTACCGATTTCCCTTGTTGCCTGTGTTTTTTCAATTTTGTTGATGGCAGAAGACACTATTCCTGGCTTGTGTGTCAGATATTGTTATCTCTAATCAGAGGGTTCTTCTTTCTCAAGAATCATGTCGTTTTCTCAGCATATAGGTAGATATATGAAGAGAAGTCTTAAGAATCTTCAGATTCTGAGATAGTCTCCAGGTTAGAAGCTCACTCCTTTATGGCACATGGTCCTGAGACATCTAGATGCCATTGGTTCCCCAGCATCCCAAAGCCATTGTTTTCAGCTCCGCTATCTGTGAGTCTCTGCCCAGATGTTCCTCTCTACAGGACACTGTGGAAGCTCCTTCAAGTCTCTCCAAAAGCTTATTTCACCCTTATGCATCTCACAGGGAATCCCTGCTCTTGTAGCTGACACCACTGTTGTGGAAGTCTTTCATATATTGATGTATTTGGTTATTTGAGGTGAGAGGAAAAATCTTGTTCCTGAAGCAGAAATCTATGTTTTTTGTATAGAGAAAATATTCATGAAATTTTAAACAAATAACTCATAAACAAATTTGGAAAAAAATTGGAATTTAAATTTTGCTATTTCAATTTAGAGTTGGAAAAAATGAGACAAATGAGATAAATGTAACTTTCACTTTGTTGAGCCATGAAAACTGTCGTTTATAATGAGATATCTAGAGTAAGCTGAAATATCTCTTGAGACACCAAGGATACATGTCATCTTTAGCAGTTTTGTGGCAGAGAATTTGGTTTGTAAGCATTTTCATTCCAATACACAACACTTACATGGCCTGCTATCCCTGGAAGAGAACCTTTGTGTCATTTCTTTACTTTTAAAGTCCTGGACTTCCTTTCCTAAGCATCTTAGTTATTACATATTCTTTTCTAAACAAGTTTATTTTCTCTCTTGTTTCTGTTTCTTCTGAATGATTTTATTGGTTAGCATTAGCAGTTAAAACAAACATTGTAGTATTTAATTTCTAGATTTAATTTCTTGCCCTTACTTTTTCTTAAAGCCTTTTTGAGGCTGGGAGGTGGCTCAGTGGGTAAGAGTGCTTACTGCGTGAGGACCTGAGTTTGAACCCCCAGCACCCACATAAAAAGCCAACTTGGTTATGTATATCTGTGACCCCAGAATGTGGGTAGGGAATAGAAACCTGTAGATCCTGACAGCTCACTGGTCTTGCACCATATCCAAAATGGTGAACCTCCTCTTCAGTGAGAGACTGTCTCAAGGCAATAAGGTAGAGAATGACAAAGGAAGACACCAATACCCTGCTGTCTTCCACATGGATGTGCATGGACACACCCCCACATGTTCATGTGAATTCATTACACACACACACACACACACACACACACACACACACACACCATGTTTTGGTTATAGTATTTTTGACATACTATTTTCTTCTAAGTGATTTTAAATAGTATTTAGTTGATTCTTTAACTTCATACAATGTACTTTGATCATCTTCAAACCTCCTTCAGCTTCTCTATGATCCAACCCACCTCCCTACCCCCCCCGAGCCTTGTGTCCTTTAATTTTTCAAAAGTCTATTGAGTCCAATTAGTGTTCCCCAAATACTCTTGGCTGTGGGTCCATCCTCCAAAGCTTCATCAACTTACCCAGTATCACAACCTTAAAGAAAACTGACTGTCCCTCTTCTAGAAGCCGTCAATTGACCATAGCTTCTTAACTAGGGCTGGGCTTCTTGTCCACCTCTCCTCTCCATGCTGAGATTCTTGTCTGGCTTGAGTTTGCACAGGTCTTATGCATGCTATCACAAATACTGCAAGTGCATATGTGCACCTTCCCTGTCGTGTCTGGAAAACGTGGTTTCCTTGTATTTATCTACCACCTCTGGCTCTTACAATCTTTGCACCCCCTCTTCCTTGACATTCCCTGAGCCTTTGGGGAAGGGGCACAATATAGGTGTCCCATATAGGGCTGAGCACTCCACAGTCTCTTTGTCTCTGCACACCGACCAGTTGTGGGTCTCTGTGTGAATCACCATCTACTACCAAAAGAAGCTTCTCTAATGAGAATTAAGATATGCACTAATCTGTGGATATAATAGTAAGTCATTAGGGGTTAAATAATACTATGTCCATTAGGGAAGGGGCACAATATAGGTGTCCCATATAAGGCTGAGCACTCCACAGCCTCTTTGTCTCTGCACACCGACCAGTTGTGGGTCTCTGTGTGAATCACCATCTACTACCAAAAGAAGCTTCTCTAATGAGAATTAAGATATGCACTAATCTGTGGATATAATAGTAAGTCATTAGGGGTTAAATAATACTATGTCCATTTAGCAGAATATTAGTAGCGTCTCCCCTATGACCTGTGACCTGTCTAGCCACGAGTTCTTGGCCCTGATAACAATGGTAGGTATAGGCTGTACCTTGTGGAGTGGGCCTTAAGTCCAATCAGAGAGCTATTGCTTACTCCCATGGCATTTGTGTCACTATTGTACCAGTGGGCATGTCTTGCCAGGCCAGTCATTATTGTGGCTCTCAGGGTCCACAGTTGGGTAAGATTGATGATTGCTTTTCTCTTCTGGTAACATAGATATCACTTTCCAGTGCAATAAAAGCTATCCACAGGGATGAAGATTCTGGGTCGTACCAGCTTGATTTTTCCTTTTTCTACACCTCAAGTGTGGAGTGGCTTTGGCAATAAGGTCTTACTGATAACTTATGGCAGGTAACCAAGAGCAATGGCATAGCCAGCATTGTTTGAGAGTCTGTGGGATTCCCCCCACTCCATGGCCAGAAACTACAAAAGAGGGTGCCCATTCCTGGCACGGAGATTTTTATTTGCTAGCCTGTAGTGTCTGGTACGGGCATTGTTCCCCACCTCCATTATAGGATAGTGCCATTTAAAATTTTTTTTTGAGACAGGATCTCCCTGTAGCTCTAGCTGGTCTGGAACTTGTTACATAGACCAGGCTGGCCTCAGTCTTACAGGGGTTCACTTGCTTCCACCTTCTATATGCTGGGATTAAAGTTGTGTGCAACCAAGCCCAGACATTTAAACTTTTAATGCATATATGTATGTGTATGTTTATGCATATACTTTCAGAAACTTCTACAGTAGTAGGTTTCCAAATGATTTTTTCAAAAGGCCTTTAATGTTAGTTATCCCTCGCTCCACTCCTTCCTTTACCCTGCCCTCCCATCCCACACCCTACTTAACATTCCCTGTTCCATTATTCTCTTTCCTCGCTTTATATTACTACATTTTTAACTCCCTTCCCATGAAGCTCCTCCTCCTCCACCAGGGTCCCTTACTAGTTTCCTGACCTTTATAGGTTTTCCAAATGAAACAAATACTCAAAGTAGCATCCACATATGAGAAAGAATATGCAACACTTATCTTTTTGGGTCTGGGTTACCTCACTCAGGATGTTTGTTTCTAGTTCCATCAGTTTGCTTATAAATTTCATAGTTTTATTTTCCTTAACAGCTGAATTAATATTCTATTTTGTAAATGTACCATATTTTCATTATCCATTTATCAGTTGAGGGACACCTTCATTATTTTCATTTCCTAGGTTTTGTGAATAGAGCAGCAATGAGCATGAAATCAGCAGGTATCTCTGTGGTAGGATATAGTCTTTTGAGTTTATGCCCATCTGCCTTCTAAGTATTTTGTAAATTTTTAAGAAATCATATTCTATGCTGCAATACCTATATATAAATAGATATTCTGTGTTTGAAAACCATAAGGTAGTTCATAAAATGGTATCTACTGTTCAAAAGTTTTATATATACGTATTTATGTATATAATTTTTAGAAGTTCTCTATGAGAAGGGTCACTATGTTTCTAAGAAACAATAATTGCACAGAAGTAGCTGTATAAAATATTGGTGGTCATTAGTTTTTGCTTGTAGCTTTGCTTTTGAAGGAAAAGTCATGTTTCTTTCTTTAAAAAACATTTTTATAAACAACATAATCACAGCAGAACAGAGCAAAGTATGGAACAGTTAGCAGTGCTAACTATATTTAAAATAATCAAATTGAATGTTCAAAATGTTATGCAAATATTTAAATTCCTTTACGTAAGTGAGAGGTAAGCAATCTAGCTGTATACTGCAGTGACAGGCCTTGGATGAATGCTAAGGTGAATTTTACAGAATTGTATCCATGGCCCTACTTATGTAGGTGAGGTTGCACACCGTCCATATCTTTGCTTTTGTACAATATCACAGATTCCACCTAATTAATCACATAACCTAGTTGTTAGTATAAGAGTTCACGTTTAGGCTTACAATTCCTGCACTTACAAAATGTTAAGACCTGTCTTTCTCATACATATATTTGGAGATTTGTGGAGTCTTAATATGAGATTACAAACTAAAATGGACATTTAATATTGATTATATTTTTCAGGTGAGAAAATCAATGCTCATCAATTCAAATCATCAAAATAAGTAATGGAATGCAAATCTACATGATACAAATATCAAAAAAGGTTGGCAAATCTATCTATTAAAATTGTTAGTTCTTTGTGAAGATTCACTGTATTTTTGTTTCAACAAATAAAGTATTATCAAAATATTATGAAATCAGAGGTTTAAACCCAGACTTCAGAGGATTTAAGATAATTTATTTATTTATTTACTTATTAATTTCAAGATATAGTCTCATCATGTAGCCCAGTCTAGGCTTCCTTCCAGCTTATAAGCCTCCTGCCTCAGCCTCCTTAGTGTTGGTAATACAAGTACAGATTTCCACACTTAGCTGAATTAATACACTTAACAACCAATTTGTAAACTTAAGAAACTTACTTTTTTCTTGACGTTTCTTTTGTTTGGCTTCAACAACATCTGTAGATTTGCTTTGTTTAGTGCTTGTTCATACATCAGTGGACAGCAAAATGTCAGCACCATGATACCTGGGTGTTTGTATCGATCACACTACCATGAACTTCTAAAGAATGTTTAGAACACAAGTTGTAGTGGCATGAAGAGCTACTGTCACCATAAGTCCCAGTTGTGACTAGAAGGTTAGTGTGTACCACTATAGATCAGAAGACATGACATACAAATATACATTAACTTTGTATAAGTTAGAGGTTATGTGTGCTTCAAAATGCTGCACAATTTGACACATGAACTGTATTTGTTATAAATGAATCATTTTTCAGTTGTCATAGTCTTTGTCAGCTTAACGCAAATATAGACATATCTGGGAAGAGGGAATCTCAAATGAGAATTTCCTCCATCAGCTTGGCCTGTGGACATAGGTGTAGAACATTTTCTTGATTGATAATTGATTTAGGAGGGCCCAGGTGTAGGCAGGCGGGCCTAGGATGTATAATTAAGTAGCTAAGCAAGTCAGCAGAAGCAAGCCAATAAGCAGCTTTCCTCCACGGTCTCTGCTTTAACTCCTGTCTCCAGATTCCTGTCTTGAGCTCCTGTTCTGGCTTCCACTGCCAATGATGGACTGTCGCCTGCAAACTGAAATAAACCCTTTCCTCCATAAGTTGCTTTTGGTCATGTTGTATATCACAGCAACAGAAAGCAAACTTTAATAGCAGTTTATTTTTTAAAAATGCATTCATTTCGGTTTAAGCTGTAGTTTAAGTATACCTCCTTGAGTTCTGAGTCCAGGACATGAAGCTCCATGCCTCTGCAAATGTTTGGGGGCAAGAAGAAAAAAGAAAGTGTAGAAAGACTGAGAGAGAAAATATTGTAGATATAGTAGTGTAGTCACAGGTATCGTAAGAGACAAGATTTTTAATAAGTATTGTGAGTTTATTAAGTGAATGGAAAAATAAATGAATGGACCAAAGAAATCCCAATAAATGAAGATTTTTGTCATTTTTTTAACTTAAAAAATTGAGATTCACCAAAAATTTTCTTTGACATCCTTTTGTCTTCCTTTTTCCAGTTACTGACTCTATGCCTCTCATTCCTTCTTATAACCCAAATCCCACTTTTGAATCAGTACACTTGATTTTTCCTTGATATCTACTCTATTTGGTTCGCAGCACCCACAAGGCAGCTAGTAAAGAACTGGTAAGTCTCAAGGTCTTAATAGAGCTTGAACCTGAAGAGACTTGGTGACCATTTAGTGCTTTTTCTCCTTCAGAATAATTCTCCACTTTTACAGAATATTTTGAAAAAATTATATTTTATGCAATTCTATTTTTTATTCTTATTTTTATATGTATGAGTGTATTGCCTGCATGTATGAAATGCACTCATACTGTGCAATGCCCACAGAGGTCAGAAGAGGGCATTAGATCCCCTGGAAATGGAGTTATAAACAGTTGTTAGCCACCATGTGGTACTGGGATCTGAACCTGAGTCCTCTGCAAGAACAGTGCTATTAACTGCTGAGTCATCTCTCTGGCCCCCTCATACAATTCTTTAAAAATATATTTAATTGTTATTTATGTGTATGTGTGTGTGTGTGCCTGCATGAGTTCTGTGCACCATGTGCCTGAAAGAGCCCATGGAGGCCAGAAAAGGGTGTTGAATTCTTTGGAAGCAGAATTGCAGACAGTTGTGAGCTGCCTTGTGGGCCATCCAATATGTAGGCAATGGTATCTTTCTGTATACCATTTTTGTTACTCAATTATAAGAGCATCCCCTAAACCAGATATTGAGACTAGATGTGGTATACTATAGAAGAACTCCTGTCAGACCAATGTAAGACTGTAGCACATCTTAATTTAACTCTTTAACTTGCTTTGATTCATTTCCAAAAGTATTGCATGGGATTATTACTCTGGGCACTGTAAACATAGTCAAATACACATGGCTGGAGAGGTCATAGATCCCAAAGAAAACCCTACATCTGTCACATCCCTAGACAAACATAATTTCTTACTGCATGTTAAATATGGATCCTTATATTTACAGACAAATATACATGTCACCACTGACCAAAGAAGCTTCTTTTTGCAACAAATGGACACTATTAAAGAGTTTCAAAACTGGTCACAAACAGAGAATAAGTGTCTGTGAGATGCCCAGCCCTAAGTGACACATCTACAATGCAACCTGTATGCCTAAGGCTCATGAAACATAGTGGAATAGGGGGTAGAGAGAATACTAATGCATCTTTCAACTGTCACCAGTGGAGTTTTTCATGCAATAGAGAAAGATAAACCCGGAAAGCCACAACTGGTCAAAATGTAGAGAATAAGAGACTGAAGCGTGCATATCCCTGAATAGGATTCCTATATTATTCTCACCCACCCATGTACAGGCATCGTTGTGGAAGAGGGGGCAGAAAGACTGTAAGAGCCAGGGGTGCTGGATGACCACAAATACATCTGAGAATTTAATGTATGACTAAGGTTGGGTTTCAGATCAATGAGGAAAATTCCAGCATTTCTCAATGAATGATTAAGGTCTTCAGAAGAAAACTATCAGATGGAAAACTGAAGCTCTACTTCACTGCCTCTATCAAGATCAACATTTCTACTTAACCAGTGTATACACAGAAATATAAACTGTCGATAGTGATTTCTTTTCAGAAGAGAGACGTGGCTGGGGTGGTGGCTCATGCCTTTAATCTACCACTCAGGAGGCAGAGGCAGGCAGATCTCTGTGAAAATGAGGCCAGCTTTGTCTACATAGTGAATTTCCAACCAGCCAGGGCTACACTGTGAGTTCCTGTCTCAAAAATAAAAATAAAAACAAAAGAGAGAGAGAGACTAGACTTGATAGGACAAAAAGAAAGAAATTGACTTAAAAAAACTTTGGGGGGCTGGAGAGATGGCTTAGTGGTTAAGAGTACTGGCTGCTGTTGCAGAGGACCCAGGTTCAATTCCCAGCACCCACATGGCAACTAACAACCATACAGTCGAGGACCCAGGTTCAGTTCCCAGTACCCACATGGTGGCTTATAACCACCTGTAACCAGTTCCAGGGGATTCAACATCCTCTTCTGGCCTCTACAGGCACCAGGCACACACATGGTACACATACATAGATGCATACAGGCAAAACATTCATACACATAAAAAAAAATGAATGCCCCTTGCCTAAAAAAAATTAAATATCACCAGTTAGTAGTGATATGTAAATCCAACCCTAGAGAAATATCAATTCACACCTGTTAGAAGAGCAATTACAAGAGACAAAATAAAAAATAAACTTGTGTTTGTCAACTGATAAAGGAATATATAGAGCATTCCATACACAGTGGAATCCTTTTCCATCTTGAAAAGGAAGGAATTCTTTCTTATAACCACATGGGTAACCTGGAGAACATTATGCTAAGTGAAGGAAACCACACAGACAAATTAGTCCTATGTAATCTCACATGGAATTTAAAAATGGCGAGTGCAGAAAAGCAGAGTCACATGGCAGCTCCCTGCAGCTAAGGAGGAAGGAAGGGTGAATGTGGTGATACTGGTAAAGGGTGTACATTCAGTTTGATAGAATCTGTATTTCAGGGTGGTAGATCTTAAGTGTTCTTACCACATGAAGAAATATGATACCTATGTGAAGTGATGATGTTCATGATCTTGAAGTATTTCATGTTTCCTTATCTTAGAACCTCAAGTTCTTCTGTGCATGTACACACACACACACACACACACACACACACACACACACCACATTTTTTTGTCAGTTATGCCCCAGTGAAAGAGGGATAAAAGACGACATCATGCTATAATAATAAAAAGTAGTAAACTGAATCATAGATTTGTTAAGTATTATTGAATGTTCAGCAGGAAAATGCATTCTATGAAGGGAAAGGTCACACCACACCTCATTCTGTTAGGATACACACTAGCAAGAAGGTGATCAAATTCGGCATCTAGCTTTGATAAACTGAACACTTCAGAGAAGTAAGCCCACAGAGACTTCATAAACCTTGTATATCTGAAGAAACAAATGCTTCTTCCTTGTAGGTTTTCTGCTAGCCTGTGTCTGGAATCAACTTATTAAAAAATCATTCATTGGTCATTTACCTAGCTGCCCTGCTGGGTTATTTTCTAAATGGTGCAGTTTGAGGAAAAAAATTATTTGTTCTTAATAATTGCCTGCATATGAGAGGAAACTGTGTTCTTAGGTGAGAATACTACCTGACAGAGAGCACATATCTTTCAAGTTGAGAGTTACACCATGGACAAAGTATGTCTGAACTTAAGTCCTGTGACGTTAGAGCAGTGCTTGGTAACACTGCCTGGCAGGAAACTCATTTAAGGGCTTAGGCAAAATAAATAATTGCTGAGCCACTGAAGAGGAAAACACCATCAGCACTAACTAACCCACACTTAAAACCAATAGAAGGAGTCAAATTGGAAGCAGCCCGAGGCAGATACAACAGGTGTGCTAAGATCCTGAAGAACCCACATATGCCCAGAAGAGGTAGAAGAAGTGGTGCCCTCTCTCCAATACTTGGAAGCTCCCAAGATGGGGACTGTGTTCACAGGGATCAGCTCTTGTGGGAAATATTTTCATTATAGGGTGTCACAGAGAGGAATGACATAGAGACTTTGCCTGGATCCACTGCTTAGCTAAGGGTGAGTGCAGGGAAGAAGTGTGTTTGGGTAGCTCGGGGAGCTGCTGCCACAGGTCCACTTTGCTACTGTGGCCATGATTCCTCCACTGATGCCTTTTGCTCTGGTTCCTCTAGCTCTAGCCTACTAAATGAGACAAAGGCAGTGCTTCAGGAGAGTGGGTTCAGGAAGCTTTCTCTCACAGTATTCCAGACTTTCCAGACTCTGATGACATTTCTGGCTACCTTCTTTAAATATCATATCCTCATCTTCTCATTCCTTATCCTGTTTCTTTAAAAAAAAAAAAATGTACCACTCAAACCAACTCCTAAAAAGAACTGATTCTACAAAAGAAAAGTATATGGTCTCAAGATCCTTTAAATCTATGAGCTGTGCTTCTCAAACATGTTTCAAGGACACACACACACACACACACACACACACACACA
>NW_008333889.1:1436400-1453802 GCF_000622305.1 Nannospalax galili
GACAAATATAAATGTTATAAATATAACGTCTATTATATTTACTTGAGTGCTTCTCTCTTGTTGTAGCTGCAAATGGGGTCAGAGGAGGCTTAAAAGGGAGCTTGCTTCAGTTTCTGTGTCACCCTCCATGGTTCCTAGTCACTGAGACTTACATCACCATATAGAAAGAACTGTTATTTCCAGTTACATAACATTTAGAGGTAAATGCTTTCTAAATCCAGTAATACCTGTATTGACAGACAAAGAGTGTGCAGGAGCTGATCTAGGGACTGGCTGCTTTCCTAAACTAAAATTGTTCAAATGGCACTTCCTGATGAGTCATGGAGAGTGTATGGGCAACTCTTGTGTCATTGCCAAGGTTACCGAAGAGCTCTGCTATGGCAGCATACTTTCAGTAGCATTTGTTCTATATACAGACAGACATATTAGTTGTGTTGTTCCATATGAAACTCTTAAAAAGCTACTACTCTATGTACAAATTTTACTTACATTTCCTTGATCTGAAATTCATGTCCCAGATACCTGCTCGAGGTATACATCTTCTAAATACTTTTTATTTCTCTGAACACTAGGATTACACACTAGCTGACACATAAGCAGGGTTAGTCACCCGATCAATAATTCATCATATCTCTGTTCAGCCAGAGGAGCACACGTATTTGACAGATGAATGAAGAGTAGCATTTATTATGATAATCGAATAAGGAATTGTATGTATAGCAATTGGAAGTTAGAAGTTCCAAAAAATAGTTGTTCCCATAACAGTTAGAAAAATAAGCATCTAGAATAAGTGACTACTCAGTTTCCAATGCAGTCTGAAAATAGTATTTATGATATTATTCTTTAAATTATCTGTAATTGTGATGAGAGCAAGGCACATTACTGCCACATGTGCCTGTGCAGTTCATGCAATTCATACAAAAAGCCCCAGGTAGTTTTGTCTTATCATTTCTAATCCTTAAACTATTCACTCTAGATATACGTGAGTAGCATCAGATCAGCCTTGGAGAAGAAGAAAAAAATATCCAATATCCTTAAAGAGATAGCAGAGTCTATGTTCTCTGTTCTGGTTTTCCCAAGTAAATAGAAAAGACAGAATAATCCCTCTGGAAAATCAGCAAATCCAACTCCCTTCATTGTGCTTATTGGTGCCAGATACTCTTTAAAGCAGCTGGAAGGGGAATTTCTTTTCATCCAGAATTCTTGGTCTTGGCAAGATCACTCAACCTAGATGAGTCTCATCTTCCTCAACTGTAAAATCCAGATAATAATGATATTATCTACTTCATCAATTAGTATGAAAATCAGTTGGGAAAATATAGGAGCTTATTCACAACACATTTATAAAACAAGCTATTTTAGTTCATCTACCAGGCACTGTGACTACAAAAACATAAAGAGTACCATCTTCCTCTCCCTCTTCAAGGCAGAGAGCCAGGTGCCACAGTGATGCCCACTCATCATAGTGTGCATTGTGATGGAGACGTAATGGAGGGCTGTTTAGCCATCAGAATAAGACTGATGGAGGGCAGACCATCTACAAAAGTTCATTTTTAAGTAAAGTGTCACATGAGTATACATATATAAGTTTACCTTAACTCAATAAGTGTAGGTTTATTGTTCAAATTTTGAAGTTTCATGTTTTTCCTTGAGTATGAATCTACTGAGTTCTGTTTCCTGAGTTCTGAGTTCTGTTTTCTTCATAAACTGTACCTAGAAGGCACCATATAGACTTCACAGTAATTATAGTTTTCTTAAAGTAGAATGAGTTCTTAAAGATACTTGGAAGCAAATAAACTTGCAGACACTTAGAAAATTCTGTGGTTTAGGACAGACAACACAGAGAGCATATCATTTGCAGGTGGGTCATAAGGAGTTCAACAAGTCAAAGAAAAAAAATATGTGCTAAGGACTGTGGAGGCAGAGGGCTTTCAAGGTACAGGGAATAGTTATGTAAAAATCAAAGAAGGGGCTGGAGAGATGCTTCAGCAGTTAAACAGTACTTCTCTTGCAGAGGATCTGAGTTTGGTTCGCAGCACCCACTTAGTGTGGCTAACAGCCACCTGTGACTCCAACTCCATGGGGATCCGAGTCCTCTTGACCCACCCAGGCACCTACATAGACCCACTAAGACACACATAATTTTTTAAAATGCAATTTTTAGAAGACCAGAGAAGGATGACTCATAGAAAATAAACTTTAGCCATACTTGTCTATAGTCACTTGGGAAAGGTGGCTAAAAGACAGCTTGCCTGAGAACTGAACAGATAGGTCCAATACTGACTATTACGTCCAACTTTTCAGCTGTAACTCAATTCCACAGGCCCTCCTAAGCTTCCTAAATATTCAGCTCATTCTTTTCCCTGGTTAATCTTTCTCAGCAGGTTTACCTGCCAAATTTCCTGCCATGCTTTGGAAAGGATGAAGATCAAGAAGAGTGTTGCATGAGCACCTCTCCAGCCCTAGGATTGGGGCTGATTTCACTACACATTGGCTGAGGGGTTGGAAGTCTCATTTTCCCAGGGCAAAGAAAATGCAAGTTAAAGCAAGCTTTTCTGATAAGAAATTGTATTTTCTTTTATGAAACTTTCATTTATTATTTTTATTTTATGTGTATATAAGTGTACCTGTGTCATGCAATGCCTGTGAAGGTCAGAAGAGGGCATTGGATCCCCTGAAACTAGAGTTACTAGAGTTATAGATGGTTGTTAATTGCTATGTAGGTGCTGGGACTTGAACCCAGTTCTCTTAACCACTGAGCCATCTCTCCAGCCCTAAGGAATTGTATTTTCAATATATGGTGTTGCCTGGCACTCTGTAATGTGAGGGATGACCACCGCCACCACACCTTCCTTCAGGTATCACTCTTAACCTAATGAACTTACTACTTTTTCGGTCTGGTTCTCAATGCCACCTATCCATAGACAGTGTTCCTGGAGTTCTTTCACACTGTCCCTTAGCCTTATAACAAGATTCATGCCTTTCCCCTCCCCTAGCATATTCCCTCATTTAGAATAGTTCTTTTATTCTGCCCTGAGCATCAATCTGCATATATAAGAGATTCGAATTTATGCTTCATTTTCAAGATTCATACATCTCCTATCAGCATCCTCCACAGCAGTCAGGAGTTACACAGTAAGAATGAAGTTGTTTGAAGAAGAGGACCTGGTACCTTAGAAGAAAGTATGGTTCCATTTATAAAGCATGCTTCTAGAAACAGTGGAAAGATTTGGAAAGTTTGAAGGAGAGATGGGTGGAGGAGATAGCATGGGTAAGCATAGAAGACCTGAGTTTGACCAACAGAATCACATAAAAAGAAAAACAAACCTGGAATGGTGGTGAGTGTTTGTTACCTTAGTGCTGGGAAGACAGAAACAGGCAGATCGCTGGGGCTTGCTACCCAGCCAGCCTCACCTACTTAGCAAGTTTCAGGGTAGCGAGAGACTGACTCAAAAGAAAAGGTGAACAACACCTGAAGAATGACATCTGAGGTTGGCCTCTGGCATGTGCACACATGTTCATGCACACCTGTTCACACACATTCACATAGACACATATTCACATACACATAAATATAAGCATTTAGAGGGGATTTTTGCATAGATAGTTAAGAGAGCTAAAATATAGGTACACTTTGAGAAAAGGTCAGTGGAACTGGTATGTTTGACATGTACATGACAGGGCTGGGGCAGTCAATCTATGCATCATGCAGTTACTGTAGGAAGACGCACAGCTTCCTTATGACTCTAATGGGAATGAAATTAAGAGGGATACCATGCATTTTGTTTAATTTATCTCCACGTATTCCTTAACATTAGGGGTTTTCCTCATCTGTAATGTTTTTGTTACTCTGTAAATACACGGGGATCAAGGGTACTATATAAACGGTTTGGATTTCACTAGGCCAGTATGTGGATATAAAAATTGACTAGTGTCTGGGCCTTTGCCCGTGTGTTTAAATTTCATTTCAAAATTCACTGGAGTTGTCTTTCAAAGATCTCCTAGAGTGCCATTCCCTAGTCTGTTATGTGTGCAGGGCCCCTGCCTGTCCTTCATGGATGCAGGTGCTCTGTATCTAAGTGTGTTTAGACTCTTGATTAGGCTTGCCTGGAGGCTTGGTGGCCATCCTGCTGGCCTCATTGGTCTAGATTAAGACAAAGGAAAGACAACAAAGAACCACACACTTACTCAGAACACAACAATGGCACTCAGATCCTTTTCTAGCTCTTTGAATGAGGATGGCCAATCTTTCAGAGAATGGCCAATCTTTTCCGAGAATGAAGGGCAGTAGGGCTGGACCCTGTTCATCAACAGCTTGTAAAACCAAGGACTAGAATTGCAGGACTCTCATTAACGGTCAGAGGAATGGGACCTGGATCATAGCTCAGACTCTGGAAAGAAGCGTGGCACCCTGAACCTCTCCAGAGCTCATTGATTGACAACTATTAAATCTCATTACAGGAGCTCTCAATCTTCTATATCCACATACCAGGAAGCTTTCTGATAAAAAAATGCATATCTCTTTCCCAACCTGTCAGACAATCCAAATGGGCCCACCAATCACCCAGATGGGACAGGAAATGGCCCCAGGAAAGTTGTCTGTTTCAGAGACTTTAGAAATGATACAGAAGCTGCCCAAAATGTAAGCTGGCACAATGATGTCTTTGGCCATTGTCCACTGTCACTTGAGAGTGTCCAACTCCACTCTCTAATAAGCTCTGTCTGTTTTCTGTACTACACTGTGTGTCTCTTATCTGAATTCACTCCATGGAGATCACAAGGACTGGGAGCCCAGAGGAGTCCAGAGTGAGAGTCTTGTGACAAGATCACCCTTAATTGGAAATTCACGCAGCCTGCAGTGTACCCACCAAAGAGATGTTACTTTTAAAAATGTATTTATTTAGACAATTACCAATGGAAAGACACTTTTCAAATTAGTGTTACTTTCCTCATAGGTGATAACTGGTGGCAAATATAGTTTTGCTATTATGACAGGGAGGAACAATCTAGGCTCATGTGTGATTGTGTGTGTGTGTGTGTGTGTGTGTGTGTGTGCACGCGTGTGTTTGTGTGTGTGCGTGCTGCATTTCAGTGCCTGTGTGAACTGCATCTTCTCAGAAGACAAAACTGCTCAGCAGTGAATAGGATGGATTCTTAAAAGAAGTGCAGAGGACAGTCATTTACATAAACACTTCTCTCTGCTTTCAGAAAGCTCATCACTATGAAGATGAAGTGCGTTTCCTTGCTTCCCCAATGTGTTGATCTCACCTTCCCTTGAATGAGGGAGCCAGCTTCATAGTTTCCCACAACCTGAGTTACACAGAGAATCACAGCTGTTGGAGCATTTCATTGCTTTTCCCCAGAACAGTGGAAACACAAAATGGCCTGCAAGTAGACAGAAGGACAAGCACATGTCTTCACTTCTTGTCCTTCCACAGTCACATCAGGACAGTAAGAGCAACATGTTATTGCTCAGCTCATTTAAGGACTATATTTACTATCAGGATGAGTTGCTGAACATGTTGGGTTCTCTGATGTCAATTAAATTTGACATTCTGGCAATTATTCCCTTTGATTGGAAGTAGACCTATATTTTTAGATGAAGATCTCAACAATAATCAGAAACCAAACAAAACACTCCTCTGAAAGATAAAGCAACTTGGACTGATTAAATTAAAACAAAGGAGAAGTACTTGAGATTCCTTCTTGAATCCATCTGAGTTTTCCAGATGAGGAATATCGCTTATGTTCTTGTTTCATTTTAATGATTATTTTATTAATTTTGAATGCATCACCAATTTCTCTTTTAGTTTAATTTACTAAAAAATGGCAAAATTGAAACTGTCCTGCTCATATTTAAAGGGATATTAGTTCTCACCTCACATCTCCTGTCTGGTCTTGTGAGAGCGGTCCATTGTGCCTTGGTACAACAGCTTCTTTGCAGCTGAATTTTAGACACTAAAGGCAGAGCCTCTTCAATGGGGCTACTACAGAGGAAGAAAGGCAGCTTCAGTGCCTCACAGAAGGGACAGTCTAATCCCCTTTGCTGGTACATCTGCTGTGGCAGTTTTGCTCTGCAAATCAAAAGGCATCCCATTAATTAAAGTTCCTTTTCCTTTCATTTTTATTCAGTTTGTGAAATGTGACCAGTATTCACCAAAAAGAAAAAAAAGTTTCAGGCCACTTTATTCACAAATATCCTCCAAAGGGTGTGCACTTGGATTTGTTGTCTGATTTCCGGTTACGGTTCTTCCCTTTTTTTTTTTTTTTTAGAAGGAGTCCTTCTCCTCTGGCAGAGTGAACTATTCAGAGGGCTTTACAAAACAAAGCTTTCAGCTCTGAGTCAGCAACAAACTCTTCTTTGTTCCTGTGGTTCTATTTAGGAAAGAAGGCCAATTTTATGCAGGTTTCTATGGCTGGCTTCACAAAGGCATCTCTCTGTGTGCAAGCTCCCTGGCTTGGACAGCGGCCTCTGAGATCATCCGTTTCAGTAATCACCAGCTGCAATGACGATCTGAGAAAGAAAATCATAAACTGGTTTATAGAGTGATTTTCCTGGGGAGACTGAAATATGGATTCATTCGCGGGTTAGCAGCTAATAAAGACAGCCTGCGGGTCTCGGTCTCATTCAAGTGCGTAGCTCAAGGCCTCCTCTGCATTTTCCTTATGCCAAATCTGCTTTGATTGGCTATTCACATCATTTGTCTTGAGAAGGAAGTAAAACTGATTTGCAATTCCCTGGGTTTCCCTGGAAATTCACAGGAATTACTCCCCTTCATTTGGTGGTGTTTAGTGTATTTGGGGTTACATTAAACTCTAACATCACAGTGTGTCTCCAGGTCGAGAACATATGTTTAACAATACAGTGCACATTCCATAAGATTCCCAACTGGACCACCTGGAGGTGGTGGTGATTTAAGACTTCTTAGATGACAATCTTTTGGAATAAACAAAATAGTTCCAAACTCCTGAAGCAAATATTTAAAACAACAGCATCAAAATATGATCTGTTTGTCACGAGACTTAACAGAATAAAATTTGGAGGTGGAGAATACAGAGCAATCTGTGCAGGGGTGTTTTTCTGTTTTTTGTTTTGTTTTGTTTTATTTTTGTTTGTTTGTTTGCTTGTTTGTTTTTGGTCTTTTTGAGATAGGGTCTCCCTGTAGCCCCAACTGGCCTGGAACTCACTATATGAACAGGCTATGCTCTGGATCTCACAGATCTCACAGAGATCCACCTGCCTCTTCCTCCTGAGTGCTGCGATTAAAGGTGTGCACCACCATGCTAACTATATGTTTTCTTAAACAAGACCTGCACAATGACAATACTAGCTGACATGCTGTAAGCTCAAATTCACTGCTGGAAGGTACATGTGGCATCCAGTTCCCTCCTCCCACTGTCCTTATGACAACCCAAGGCAAGAATTCTCCAAAACCACCATTTGGAACATCCTAACGAGTTTACTAACTGAGCATGGTTTACTTACAGAAGAGTGCCGTGTCCCAACCCAATTTACAGCTGCGCTGGAAGGTCTACACTCAAACATAGATCCTGTGACTTGCCGACGGCCACACATACTGGCGAGAGGTCTGCCTCATGGCATCTCGGCTTATATATCCTTAGCCCCTACCCCTCACTATATTGTAGACCTAGCTGGCCTGGAGCTCACAGAGATCTGCCTGTCTCTGCCTCCTATGTCCTGGGACTAAATGTATGTGCCACTATGCCCAGTTTGTGCTAGGGTTTCTTAGAGAATATTCTAAGACAGGTTTTTGTGCATGATCTGATTTAAAAGAAAACATTTAGATTAAATAAATTTGAATGGAAAATGCTGGACTTAAATGAAACTCCCTTTAACTGTATGAACCCTAAATATGCTAATAAGAAAATTTTCTTTCATTCCCTGTACCCCCAAAGGACTTTCACCTCCTAGAACTTCTGCCCCAAAGACCATGCTTTAAAGGAATGCTGACCTTGGCCCAAAGTCAGTACAGGAAAGTCATTGAAGACCCAAAACTCAGGCTATTCTGAATGGCAATGACATTTTGCAAACCTCAGTTGTTTTATAGTTACATAGTTTGACTACTGCTTTCAAAGGTCCATTCTGTTACAGTAGCACAAAAGACCCTTAAGAGAAATCTGATCAAGAGGAAGTCTGGTTCACTTTAATCATGCTAAAGAGATGGGTGGACTACCAAGTGCATTACTGAGATGGTAAACTTTTCTGGCCTGGAATCCCATCCCCAAGTGCAGGGCTTGTGGACCACATTACAGATATGAGCTTTCCTTAAGTCCTTCCCACTTTTATGAAGTTTTCAGAAAAGTGTAACCTCTTCTTTTCTTCTTCATATCTGTTTTCCTATGCATGCTTTCCCTAATGCTTTGGGCTGTCCCAACAACTTGGATTTCTTTACTTTTTCTCTAAAGATTCCTTCCCCTCCCCACCATTCAACTCTAGAACATCACATGTTTGGTCTTCATGCCAGGGCTAAACCAGCATGGATCTATGTTTTTTTGTTTGTTTGTTTGTTTATTTTTCCTTCTCTTTTCCATTCCCCCTCAAGGCTGCTGAGATTTACAGTTTGCCTGCCCTACGGATTGTCCCTTAAGGGCTAATAAAATTGTCCTAAAGCTTCCTTTAAGTCCATTCTTAAATTCTTTCATGAATGAGACCAAGAACTTTAGAAGTGGACCCTGTTCTCTGCTGTATCAATAGCACAGGGTAAAATCTGAAATAGTCACTTAGATGCTGCATTTGCTAAAAGTATGGACTCCTCATTTGGGCCTGTAAGGTAATCAAAAGCAGAATGAAGGCTGATCTCTCTCTCTCTCTCTCTCCATTTTCTGTCTCCTTTATCTTACCTGAAGGCACAGAGATAATCAACATCCTTAACCTTTCCTCTTAAGCTGCCTTGGATTCCTGAAAGAACAAAATTTCTCAAGACAGACCACCCTCAGATGAGGATAATCACCCTAAAGCAGAGTATAAGAATCAGATTGAACTCCTCAAGTAATGACAGTGAGAAGAACTTCCTCAGACCACAGTGCAGAACCAGAATGTAGCCAATGATTGACCAGACCATGCCAGAGCTGCTTAAGTATGCCTATTTCTTGCCCCTTCTTCCCCCCATGTTTTCCTCTATTTGAGCCTGCAGCTTGTATCAGTACCCTGAAGATGGACTTGTGGTGACCAGATCCTCTTTATCTGTTCCTCTTCCCAAAGTGGACAGACTGAATCACTCCTCTCTCTGCTTTTCACCATTATTTGCCTCTTTAATTCCCATACTGGGAACAGATAGCTAAGTCTAGCCTCTGGGGGCTGCTGAAATCCTGGCTTTTGCCTTAATGACTGGTTACAGAGCCATGATAGAATTTAGGTGAGAGATGAACAGTCTGTATTGTTCAAGTACATGGAAACCTAGCCTAAGGTACCAGGTTGTTCTTTCCCAATTCATGGTTACCAATCACAAATTCCAGAAAAGAAATGTTTGCATTATTTTCAATATGGTATATTTTCTACTGTTACATGAGATGTAAACAAGGTAGATATGCACTTGCTCTTCTAGAACATATTACTAGAGGGGAAAAAGAAGAAACAATGTGTTGTGTAGTTCTATTCATGTGATTATCTGTTCATTTATAAAAAGGAAATTTTGTATATTCAGAAAACAGTGGATAGAGCAGCAATTACTGATGTTCTAAAAGAACAATGCATTCAATCTATTCTGAAACTTTCCTGACCCTGAGAAGTCATCCCCACAGGCAACTGGGCTGAAATTTCATTGTTGTAAATATCTTGCTATTATTGTTAATGCTCTTTGGGACAATAATTCATGAAGGGTAAGGATGAGTCCCTTGGATTATTTATCCAGGATTTCTGAGAAACTGTTTCTCTTTGTCAGTGTCTGATGAGTCACAGTTCAGATGAGACCTGTTCAATGTGCCAATTGTTGCAAGAAAACAGGGATGATTTCTACTCTGGAATGCCTGTTACAAGTCTAAACTGATCTGGAGTTGGAAAATAACCCTAAAGACACATACCTTAGCACTTGATACACTACAGCACATAAAAGATCTTTCTGCACTCTCAAAGCAAGCTGGGACTTGGCTAAAGGGTATTTTTTGTTATGAAAGGAGGAAAGATAATGGCTTAACTAAGGAAAGACAGTGACAGAAAAACTTTGAGAAAACCATTCATGTTAGAATACTTGAAAATATATGAGAAACAAGACCAGAGAATCCAGGTTTCTAGCTCCACCATTGGCTCTTGTTACTTGGCCCTGCTCTTCCTTTGTCCACTTCTAGCTCTACACTTTAACTTGAGAGGCTGTATGCATGTGGCCATCCCAGATAACTACAGTCTAGTTACATCTGCATGTCAGCAAATAGCTGTCCTGAACAACCTCTTAGCTCCAAGAGTATGCACATCTGCAGCCAGGCTTGCCACTAGAGCTATGAATCAAGTGGAAGATGTGATAGCAGTCCTAGAAGCAGGCTTTTAGATGTGAACCACAGACTCTGGGCCCCTTGAGGACATGGTCCACAAGTAATTTAAAGCCTCCAATTGTACACATTGCCTCGCTATGGACTTCACCTCTAGTGGTTCTAATGCTGGGTGGGAGAATGGTGGTGCATGTAGAAAAAGATCAACCCAGAGACCTCTGTCGCATCCCTCCAAGTTTGGATCAAGGGTTGTACCAGGTGGCTTTATAGGCCTTAGCAAGGAGTTGGCTTTTCATATAACAGAGATGAGAAGACATGGAAGTATTTTGATTTGCACTTTCAAATCTTACTCTGGCTGCAGTGTGAGGTGCCACCTGGAAGAGAACAAGAGTAGAAGGATGGCACTGTGAGGAGTCAGCTGTAGAGTTACAGACAAGAGATTACTGTCCCTGTGGGTTCCTGTGACTACCACCAGTCTCCAATGAGCACAATTCCCCCAGTTCTTTACCTTGGTGACTTTAGGAAACAGACTCCCCCGAGGGTAAAGGACGACAAGAGACCTGAAGCTCTCACTTCCTCACAACTTACTACCTACATCAAGGGGCTTTATTTATTATTCATCTCTGTTCACTAACAGAAACATAATGTTCCACTGTTTTCATCAATATGGCTCTCAGGAAGACTAAAATTGTAAATACATTTACTGTTTGTTTCAGGAAATTTTTGGAAAAAATGAATTTTAGATTGCATAGTATATTCTAGGAAACCTTTCCTTGCTGTGTCCAATAATTCTCTATTGTATCAGGATTCTTGTGTATCTCAAATGAGCCCCTGAATCTCACAAATTTTTCTCTGCCCTCATACTAAAAAGCTCCTGAAAACTGTCCAGGGTTTAAGGATGAAAACTGCCGATGTTCCCCATGCTATGGTTTAAGGATGGTTTCAAGTTAGGTTCCCCAGTGGTCCATGTGCTGGAGACTCAGTCCATCTTGTGAGGAGGTGCTTGGGGAGTATGCCCTTGGGAGCTTGTTGAACCGCTATCTCTATGGCTTCCTGTTCAGTAATCCAATCTTCTCACAGCCCAGAGTGCCCTCACCAGAGCTGAGACAAGGTCAGCACCATGCATGAAATCTCTAGGAGCACAAGCTAACAAATAGACCTCATGAGGAGAAAAGCTCAGCTTTGTTTTATCCCTTTTATTTTGATGATGTTTATGATGAACTGGCCTTTGGCAATCTGGGAAACTCACAGGGATGTAATAAGCCCACCTACTGCTGTAATCCAAGACCATCAGTTCTGGATGTAATGCACTCTTGTGAGGCCCTTGAAGCTTTCAAATTATGAGTCTTGCATTGGAGTCACCTGTTTCTTTGTTTTTATTTTCCTTTGACATCTTAAACTTTCACTTTATTTTGTTTTATAAGAATAATAAGACCATTTATGGAACCACTTCATTGTCTAAACAGATTTAAAAACTTGGTACTCTTGTTAAAAATCTCTCTTACTGCTGTAACACTGAGTTTGTCTCTGTCTTAGTCTTTTAGTTGTATATGACTATAAATGACATCATAGGAAAAGGATGGAGGTGAGCTCAGTCTTCTTCCGAAGCAGCTCTGCGGAGTGATAAACTCAACTGACTTCCTTTGGATGAAATCTGATCCAGGTAAGAGACCACCTACCAGTAGTGCTTCGTGGGAATGTGCTTAGCATTGTTTTGTCTGATTCTGGATAAAATCTCTTTCATCCCTGTAAAAACCTGAAGTTAGGCAGGTTTGCAGTTGAGGTAGTCTTAATCTGAGGATGGCCCTAAGGCGCAAAATGAAAAGACAGCATTCACTCTAATGTGGTGGTCTTTGTTTAAAACTTACTCTGCTCCTCTCTTAACTGGACTCCTGCCTCTCATGTATATTTACGTTATTATCCAAATTCAGGTTATTGAATTCCTAACAGGCGTGATTTCACCAAGGATAATTTATAATTATAGAAGCCACTTTGAAGATATTTTGACATCAAAATAATATTTCAGCAACATTAAATGCCAGGAATGACATCTAGTTTGCATTTTGAATTTTACAGTCATCCTGTGAAATTAGTATTTTTTGTGGTAGGGACACTTAACCAGGGATCCCCACTGTTAACAAATTTTTAAATGTTTAATATAATGTTGTTAACAGACACACAGACCATTGGAATAGAATAGAGTCCAAGAATAAGCCCATACAAATAGAATCAACTGATCTTTGATGAACTTGTCAAGAACACACAGTGATGTGAGGATCTTAGGTAGTGGACTTGTGGCACCCACCAATTGCTAGTGTACCTGGGGGGTAGAGGCAGAAGAGCTGGAGAGCAGATGCTTTCTAGGTGAGTGTGGCAGTATGGAATGGTGACAGACAGAACCTTGCAAACCATAGAAAGGAGCAAAGCATGTAATTCTGGTAAAACACTTCCTTTTTGAAGCAGACCTTGGATCAATCCTCAACTGATGAGAGAGAGAGAGAGAGAGAGAGAGAGAGAGAGAGAGAGAGAGAGAGAAAGAGAAGAGTTCTGGAGTCTGCATAGCACACTGGCACTGGCAAAGTTCTCTTCTGGCTCAGGACCATGGTACAGTTGAGTAGAGCTTCTTTGAGAGGCTCCTATCTGAATTTGTGGCTCTGAGAGTCAAATGTCCCTGCACTGTCCTATATATGTGAACTCTCAGCAAAGGTCTCATGCTGGTCCATCAAGTGCTAACATGAAGAGCTGGTCTTGCTACAGGGGAAAGACTTTGAGTCATAAATGTAGAGAGCTCCCCACAGTGAGACACTAGCCAGAGTCTCCTCAGGGAATAGAATTGCTTCCTATCTGGGCCACTGATTAGAAAGGCTAAGACAGCTCAAGGAGCAGGGTCGAGTGATTGGTTGCAAGTGATTATATACAGGAACTAAGCTGGAGAAAGTTGATGGTCGGGAGGTTGGCGCGTGTGAGCTTTTCACGGTGTCCCTATTTCTTGCATTTCCAAAGGGAATGCTTCCATTACAGATATTTGAAGATGCCAAAGCAGGACCAGCCATCAATAAGACCCATCTGTCCCTGGGGTGCAGAGAGCCCAGAGGAATTACAACCAGCTCTGCCCACAATCCATGCCCTCCGATTGCTGAGAGGAGAGAAGGAAACCCAATAACATATGCTCTGATTTTACTAAGTAGCACACAGCTAGACTGGCTTCAGAGAGAAGAGCTGGTCAGCATGGACAAAAATGACTCATTGCTGCCCATGCTGAGACTGACCTCCTCAGACCACTGGCTTTTGGTTGTTTGCTAGCTTTTTAAATTTCTCATTTTATTAATCTTTTTATGGTATTATAGTTGATTTTTTCTACAGTTTTTTTAAAACAGATTGTTCAGCTTAAATATTTAAACATAATTTTTATTCCATTATTTGTTCATACCATTTCATTTTTCTTTATATTTAATGCTTCCCTCTCATTGTCCGCTTAAAAACTATTTTTACATATATTTATTTGTGTGTTTTTGGATTCATGCACTTAGAAAAAAAAATTCCTACCTTTACTGAAATAACAGGTGGAGATCTTTTTTGAAAATGGCTTTTGGAACGGCTTACACAAAAATAGGACTTGGAAGCAGGCTAGAATTTAGGTGGTATGTATTTAGAGAGTAACTCACAGATCTTCCAAATAAAGATACTTTTTCTGGCCTTCGTTCTACTTAAGGATTTCCATACTACAAACTTGATTGCCTGATACTGGTTCATTTTTGACAATACTACCAAAATATTGTGACACAATTGGCAATCCCCAGTGGCTAGATTAACCAAAAATAAATCACTAACTGACCCCCAGTGACTGATACTGAATTGGTACAAAAGCTTACTGGCTCCTCCCTGTCTGTTGGACGAGGACTTTTCATTTTTGGTAAGCCGAGTCCTACTTTTAGGATCTGCTCTGTGTCATTCAGGGTCCACTTTAGTCCATCGCTTTTTCCTTTCAGAAAAGTTCACCATGTAATTTAAGGGATACTGGAAGCAAGAATCTTTTTACATGCTGTGTACAGTTCTTAGACTCAGGAAAGAGCTGAAGAGGGCCGCCAAAGTAATTGTCACTTGAGAAGTTCATGAGATTGGAGAGAGCCATTCAGAATAAAGCTTCTTTACCTATGATATTGTCCATTGGAGAGAGAACTTGTGCTACTTTCTGAAGCAATTGCTAGGCTTATAGTCCTGAAGTTCTCTTTGGTATCTTTTGTATGACTAAAAAGTATAGGAAGAGAAAAAAAGTCTAAGATTGTCAATTTGCCTAGCAAACCTCTATGTGGTACTGTGAGATATTTGGTTTGGAGATGGGAATCTATTGTCTCAGTCTTTTTTGAGTTCTTTTGACTGAGAAATAGAGTAAAGTTCTAATCATAATTCCTCCCTTTTAGTTGTCTATGTGTAGTATTCAGATGTGTGATCTTTCTTAAGAAATTTTAAATTTTTTGATGGTTTTATACACACACACAATGAATTGTGACTGTAGTCTCCCCAGTATGCATTGCTATCCCCCTCTTTCCCTCTGAACCCCCTTTTCTTCTCAAATAATTCCCCAGTGGCTGCATCACTGGAGGAAATGATACCCCCTCCCATAGAAAGCATCAACAACCAAGAGTTCCTCAAGAAGGGATGGGGACCTCCTCTATCCATGATGGAATGTTGAAGGGCTCAGTCTTGTGTAGATCTCCATTGCTACTGTGTGTTCATTATTGAAACAGCCACATCACATCTGAATGACAGTGTTTCATGGTGCTCCCTCCATCCTCCTCTTCTTTCTTTCTGCACCTATTTCCTTGATGTTCCCTAGTCCTTCAGGGCAGGGTGACATGCAGGTGTTTAGAGCTGAGTCCTTAACACCCACTTCTTCTCAGCTCTTTGACCAGAGAGGAGTCTCTGCATTGACCATGGCCCTCTGCAAAAAGAAGCTTCTCTGCCCCAGGCTGAGGTCAGTACTGCTCTATCGTTATAAACATAAATATTTAGAAGGAAGTTTGATAACATATCCATTTATAGAAACAATAGTCAAGGAGGGGGGGTTGTTGCTAGTTGCACGTGAATTTCTCTGTAGTCTATATCCAAACTATGTGGTATCTTCAGCAATAAGGTCTTACTTAATCTAGCTTTGGTCGGCAGTGAATAACAATGACAATTATCAGTATTCTTTTGAGGAGCCTCTGGAACCTATCTGGCAAATGACTCATAAGGAGTTATGGTGCACCTGGCACTGGCATTTTAATTTAAAAGTTTATGACTTCTTGAAGAAGCATCTACCCCTGAAGTGTACCTCATTCCAAGATCTTTATTATTATTATCATTATAATTATCATGGCGCAACATTTTACCATTTTAAATATAGCAGAGTAAACACTGTAATGCTGAATGGTCCAGTGGAAGGAACAAGGAATCTGACACTGCAGAACCTGAAGCTATCATCTTTGGAAACTTGATATATTCATTCCTATGACAACTCAGATAGTGATGCCAATTTGGAATTATCACATCCCCAGGTGTTAATGGACCTTTTGGCAGCTTGCACTGAAAAACAACCATATGAAGAGGACCTACAGTAGAAACTGATACCATATGCACCCACTGTGGTCTATATAAACACAAGTTTATTATTTAATCATTTAAATAAGCCATAATTATTTTTTATCATCATGAATTTACTGTTCTGGGAATCTCTGAAAGAGGAAAGATAGAATTTGTTTGATTCTAGGAGCTTCTTGAAAAACCCATTTAAATAAACATTGAAGAGGCTGGAGACATGGCTCAGCGGTTAAGAACACTGACTGCTCTTACAGAAGACCTAGGTTCAATTCTCAGTACCTACATGGTGTCTGACAACCATCTGTAGCTCCAGTTCCAGGGGATTGGACGCCGTCTTCTGAACTCAGTGGGCATTGCACAGCACAGGTGCACTTGCATACATGTAGGCAATACACTCATACACATAAAATAATACTAAATAAAATATTTTAAAATAAACACTGAAGTATTAAATTGTTTGATAAATAACATTAAACAAATGTTTAGTGCCCTACATGCTCTGGAATTTACACTTCAGAGTTTTCACATTGCTATGTCCACCAGAGCTAATGTAAATGAATCTATAACAATTCATCAAGCTGCTTCATTGACTATCCATGTTAAACGAATGTCAAGAGTTTTACCTCTGGACTTTGAATAGTAAGAGACTGCCAATGACCTCTTGGCTCTTGAAACATTGATTCTTCAATTTTACAGCACCCAACAACTTTTATAATTCTTAATTTTAATTTTATGTGTATTGTCCGCATATATGTAAGTGCACCCATGTTGTGAAGTGCCCAAGGAGGTTAGAAGAGGGCGTCAGATCCCCTAGAACAGGAGTTACAGATGGCTGTTAGCTGCCATGTGGGTGCTAGGAATTGAACCTGGGTCTTCTGCAAGAGTAGCCAGTGCTTTTAACTGCTGAGTTTTCTCTCCAGCCACCTATTTCTGATTTTTTTAAAGTTGGAGTATGACATATAAAGTACACAAATCTTAAGGGCAATACATTTTTACATACACCATGTTGGTTAGTTTTTTCCTGCTTGACACAGACTAGAGTCACTTGGGAAGAAGAAACCTCATCTGAGAATTTCCTCCCTACAGTCCCTCAGCTACCTTTCTTATACAATACAGGTCCAGCAGCCCAAGGATGGCACTACCCACAGTGGGCTGGGCCCTCCAAATCAACTTGTTTGCCTGCATGTATGTAAATGCACCTGTGTTGTGCAATGCCTGAGGAGGTCAGAAGAAGGTATTGGATTCCCTGGAACTGGAGTTAAGAATGGTTTTTAGCCACCATGTGGGTGATGGAAATCAAACCTGGGTCCTCTGCAGGAGAAGCCAGTGCTCTTAACCACTGAGCCATCTCTCCAGCCCCTATGTATTTATTTTTAAAA
>NW_008333889.1:1454850-1519139 GCF_000622305.1 Nannospalax galili
ATAACAGTTTCTATTTATTATTTTTATTTTATGTGTATGAGTGTGTTGCCTGCATGTAAGTGCACCCATGTCAGAGTTTTTAATTTTTAAAACTTTATTTTTATTTTGTCTGTGTGAGCGTTTTGCCTGCATTTTATGTAAGTGCATCATATGTGTGCAATGCCCACAAAGGACAGAAGAAGGCATTGAATCCCACCTCTCAAGGGGTAGCACCACCCACAGTTGGCTGGGCCCTCCCATATTACTCAACAATCAAGAAAATACCCCCGTAGACATGACCACATGACAATCCAATAGAAACAATTCCCCAGTTGAAGTTCCCTCTTCCTAGGTGTGTCAGGTTGGCAACTAAAGCTATCTAGCACATCTGCCAAAAATGCTTTTAAAGAACTACAAATAGATGGATAGGAGCTGAACTCTCAGTGGATCTTTCCCAAGTTTTATTCCTAAAACTAGATATAACACACTGAGTGGTAATTTATTTTCATTATTCTCAAGAGATAGTTCTCAGTATTAGCTTAGACTGCTCTTTGTGGCACTCTGAGGACTCAAGCTCTCACAAAGAATAGTATATTTAAGTTTGTTATTTATGACCATAATATAAACTTGGATGAAAACACTGTAAAATTGTAGATATTAAAAAGGGCAATTCAGTTTTATCTGAAAGTAGAGTAGGTGCAGGATGCCCTGTGATCCTTTAGATAAAGAGGGAAGATTATTTTGTTTGGCTCTGTTGTTTGAAATTGCACATGTGGTGTGTGTGTGTGTGTGTGTGTGTGTGTGTGTGTGTGTGTGTGCATATGGATGCCAGAGGACAACCTCAGGTATCAAGGTACTTTCCACCTTTTTCCTTCCCTTCCCTTCCTTTCCCTTCCCTTCCCTTCCCTTCCCTTCCCATCCCTTCTCTTCCTTTCTCTCTTTCTTTTCCTCTCTCCTCCTCTCTCTCTTCCTAGATAGGGTCTCTCATTGGCTGGGGCTTCTTAGGCTGCCTGGCTAACTAGCTCCAGTGAGGCTCCTGCCTCTGCTTCCCCAACCCAGAGATTTCAAGCATGTGCCATCTCACCACCCTTTCTGTTTGGGTTCTGGGGATTGAGCTCAGGTTCTTATGTGTACACAGCAAGTACTTTACACACTGAGCTGTCTGCTCAGCCCCTGAAATGTCTTTTGAAAGATGCTTCTATTTTTTTCCTCCAGTAGATGTCCAGCTGAGCATGATCTTAACTGGACTGCTGTGGTGAAGGGGCTCCAAGGAACAGCAGATCTGCTAAGAACTGAGCTTGTCCAGCTGGTCCTGTGGCGCTGTAGCCCTTCGTGTCTGCTGATGGACATGGAGGACCTCAAGAAAATAATGAATCTGATAGGTCATACATGTGGGCTGCATAGCTGTTATGTCAACCTCCTCTGCACGGTGGGTCATCTGCACAGCAAAGACATATATCTAACTGCTCTTGAATGTCATGCACTAAATATTGACGTGCTTAACATAAAAAGATGATGACATCTTGGAAAACCATAAAGGAACCTGGGACTTCTGGTAAATGGCTCAGATCTGTAAAGATCAGAAGCCTAATATGCAGTCATATATGGTGAGTCACTCTGAATACTTATCCACTTTAACGCCTAATTTTATCATTGCATTTCCTTCGAGGGCCTCCCAATAGTATGTAAGCTTCAGGCTCAATAAGATTTGGGCCAACCCTTCATTCATGGCTTGTTCACAATTTGCATGAGAAAGCTAGACTCCTCTTTAAACACTTCAGAAATACATGTCCTGTGAATAAATCATTTATGAAATATTTTTAATGATTGTTCATATCCGAGTTTAATTTTGAAAGACCTATTTCAGAGACAAGGTTGTTAACAGCAAGAACCTCCAATGTGAGATTGTCTCCTTAAAGTTTTCATTACATATATCTTCTTTTAGTTTTAAATTTTTTTTCTTGTGTGTGTATGATTTTTGTATATGGTCTATCTCTGTTCCTGTGTGAGGATGTAGGTAAACACATGTCACAACACACATGTGGAGGTCAGTTCTCACTTTCCACATTGTTTTGAGACTGGGTTCCTTTTTCATTGTTCATCATCTCCTTCATGTACCAGACCTGACATACTCATGGTAGCTGGCTCTACATGGGTTCTGGAGATTCAAACTCAGGTCTGCATGCTTGCACCAATACTTTACCCACTGATCCATCACCTCAGTCCTGCACGTACATTTCTATTGTCTTTGTCCAATAGATATTTCATTTCTATTAAAAGATGGAAAGAAATATATTATAGAAGTGAGACTTGACATAAGCAGGCCATCCATCATTCCAGTGAAAACACTTAAATGCATGGCTGCAGCCTTGGAGTGAAGGTGGATCTCTGGATTTCCACATTTAATTTTGCTGGGAGGTCACATGGCAGCAGATAAATGGACCAGTGTAAGGGAACCAACAGGCATATACCAAGGCAATAAGGAAAAAAAAAGTTCAGAAGCTTGCCAGGGCAGTTATTTTTATTAAGATACCGTAAGGAATTGATTTTTCATTTCTAAGAACTTGTTTCAACCATCAAGATGGCTCAGTGGGTAAAGGTGCTAGCTGCCAAGCCTGAAGACATGAATTCTATCCCCAGAGCCCACATGTGGAAGGAGAGAACGCATTCTTGCAAGTTGTCCTCTGGCCTCCACACAGATGTTCTGGCACGTACATACACATGAGCATATAAGCACATAAATAAATGTAATAAGAAATTTGAAGAACATGTTTAACACGTAGTGGGTTTCTTTTCTTGATAATTTGTCAGAATTATAACTATGTAAACAGCTTAATGTATAAAACAAATACTGTATTCTTGCTTTTTTGTTAACTTTTTTTTCTTTTAAAAGTTAAGAAAATCATGTTTTCAGAGAGTTTCATGCCACACGGGTGGGGAGCCGGTAAAGTTTTGGTCTGCCTTTGAGAAGAGTACAGTTGATATTTAGATCCGCAATATCATTATAAGCATGTTTGGAATGTAAAATATTTTTATTTACTTTATTATTTTTTATTTTAAGGGTATGAGTGTTTTGCTAGCATGTATATAAGTGCACCCCTGTCATGCAGTGCCCACGGAGGCCAGAAGAGCTGGGTCAAATCTCCTGGAACTGGAGTTCAGACAGTTTTTGGCCACTATGTGGGTGCTGGGAACCAAATTCAGGTGCTTTGCAAGAGAAGTCAGTGCTCTTAACCACTGAGACACCTCTGTAGCCCCATATTTGGAATTTTAATGAAACATAGCATTACTGATATGCAGATTGTTTTTAACACTTCCTTATGTTCTTTGTCAACACTTTTAAACAAAATAAAATGTATTTTCACTGAAAGAATACAGTAAAATTTAAAAGAATTTTTAAATCCCCTTATTAATGCATACATTTAGTGCCTTGAAGCTATTCAATAAATGTTTGTTGAATGAGTAACTTCTAACAATAAGATCTGATTTTTCCTAGATATAAATCATCAATATTTAAGTAACCTAATGATAATTAATCTTCAAAAATTACAATGTTGATTGGGAGATGAGAAAATAATTTTGACAGAAAGTAATTTTAATAATTACTAAGCATATTTTGACTTGAAGAGAATTTTTAAATATCTTTTTATTCCTAGCTGTTAGCACAGTCCATGACATGTGGCAGATGCTCAAGAAAATGTTTGCCAGATTCATTCATTTATTTGAAGGTCTATATGCTTCATTTACTTTTAAGTTCACCATTTATTTGATTAGTGTTCTGATGCTGTGAGCCATATGTAGAAGTTAGCTTTGATTACTGGTAAGCTATTCTATTCTCAGGGTCCAAAAATAGGCTGCTTGACAAGTAAGGGAAATTTTGTCATCTCAGAACAGACATCCTGCATCATTATATGCCCAAATATAGAAGTAGTAAGTATGGCCAGTAATAAGCACAGACCAGCAAAAATAACAAAAAGAATCTGAGGTTGTGAATAAACAACACATAAGGAGGTGGTTAAGATGTGTGTGGGAGGAAAGGGATGACTTACTTGAGCTAGTGAGAGCAAGGGTATGTTGAAGTGTAATGAGGTATTTGGTTAGAAAATACAGGCACTGGGGACCCTGTTGATGAAGATGCTCGGATGCCAGACTCTGGAATAAGTGAGTTGACACAGGAAAGAGAAAGTAGTTGGGGAATCCTGGCACAAAGAAACATAATCTTGACAGATACGCACATGAAGAAAAATCAGGTTCAACAGCTGGAGACTGAATAGTTCTTGGGAGGTTTCTGGAAGATGAAGAAAAATCCAAATGCAAAATGTGTTGCAATAGGAACATATGGGGATGGTAGGATCATGAGTGGGTTGAGGGTGTGTTAATAGCACCTAATACATATGACAAAATGTATGGAATCCAGTAAGAGAGGGAGCTCTAGAAAGGTGTGGATGGGGGCATATAAAGATGGCTAAGATGTTTTGTATGAAATGCATAAAAATTCAATGCAAATATATACTGAAAAAAAGATTAAGGACATTTGACTGGGTTTAAGACTTGCTTATATTACAGGTATCAGAGATTAGAAAGGGACATATGCTCATGAGCAAGGCTCAAAACTTAATAAACATTTCTTAAATGTAGAGAATTACCCATATAATATGATAGCTGAATCAGCAAGAGTAGGTAAGTCTAAAAAATATACAGAATGGGGAAAGCAAAATATCAAAGTAAGCTTCAGTTGACCTCAAGATACCAATTAAGAGAAGGGGATGAGAACAGAACTAGAGCTGAGGAAGCAGAACATCAAGTGCTGAGAAGGAAGACTTAAGGAAATAGACCAACAAGGTTATTCTGCTAAATCCCCTTCACAGACTTGTAAGAGTGTGCTATTTCTTGTAATAACTGACTAAAAAGAATGAGTAACCCAATATCTACACCTCCATTGCTTAGTTTAAAGCGAAAATGTGACTTAAATACAGCCTGATAAAGTATGCATATTGAGATGTTACAAGAGAGTGAAACTGCAGAATAGGACCATGTGAATTAAATCTCAAGCTGTAGAATACATCAACTCAATTGCAAGGTGTGCGTTTGCATCTGTGCTTCATAATGGACATAGTATTTAAGGAGACAAAGGCAAAACATTAAAAACTCATATTCAACCTATATTTATTCAACCTATTGATTCCTGGCACTAAGTTCTTTCTGAACTGTTAAGTTTGTATAAATCCAAGGTAATTTAGCTCTTAATTCAGGGACTGTAGGGATGGCTCAATGTTTAGAACACTTCCTGCTCTTGCAGAAAATCCAAGTTCAGTTCCCAGTGCCTGTATCTGGTAATTCCACTTCCAGGGGATCTAATACCATCTTTTGGCCTTCTTAGGTATTCTCACACATGTACACCACACACACACACACACACACACACACACACACACACAGGAAAAAAAAAAAAAAAAAAGACATGAGGGAGAGAAAGGGGGAATACTTTATCTGATTTTTGAGAAATATTTAATAATCATAAAATAACCATAAAAATGTTCCATGTTCACTGTTAAAAGAAAGGAGCCAGGAACTCCCCCCTAGACCATGTGACCTCTGAGGAACAGATCCCCAAATGACCTTAAGAGTAAAAATAAATTGGTTTATTTGGGTCAACTGTATGGTCTTAAACATCCAAAAGGAAAGTACAGCCAAAGATTAAAGGGATCAATATAATTCTTTAAGAGTCCATGTGTATAGCTAAAAGCTACATAACAAGAAACAATGCCAGACAGGGGATACCTTCCTCTGAGTTGTTTGCCAGGGTGGTCCAAGAGACTCCCAGACAGTAACCCCATATAGAACTGAAAAAATGAACAGCAGACCCCAATCTTATCTAAAGGAATACTGGCAACTGATTGCTGCTAGATGAGGAACAGCTGGCCTTCCTAAAATAAAGACCTCTGGATAGGCTGACTAGATTCACCAGTTGGACAAGTAGTGGGGAATGGCTGGGGTGCTAACAACACAGCAGACAGTAGCAGGGATAACAGAGTATAATGGATCTAGTGAGGGGAGGGAGGCTATGGGAGGGTGCCATCTGGGAAGTGAGTGTATAGTTGAATAAGATGTTTGGAATGTTCTGTGTGATATACACACACATAAATTTTAAAAAATGAATTATATTTGAGGAGGAAGCATAAAGATTTATGTCATGTTAATTAGTAGAGGTGATAAACATTACTTCAGGTGTATCTCAGAAAGTAACTGACTGTGGCTAGTAATAATCAGATACATAGAGATTAGAGATGCGTGTGCAAACATCTAAATGTTAATAGCATTTAAAATGAGTTTTACTGTATTTAACAGTATATTTCAAAATGAAATGGAGATCTTTTCTAAAGGTTAAAACCTCATTCAGTTTTATGTCTTATAGGGTTTATACTGAGTTCAATATTTTATAACTGTATTAATTCAACTGTGAACATAAAAATTTACAGCCAATATTGAAAGAGATGCATCTTTGCTCTTGAAATTATTATTGAATATGTTCATGCTATAATGAAATGCTTCTTCTAATCATGTGGTTATTAAATAAATATTTTTTTAAATGTTCTATGTTCTTCATTAGGGCCCAGGAAGACTAGATTGGCACAAAACATTTTTCCAGTCCTTCTTCATTAGATTCTATTGCTATAAAATTAACATCACTGCAGTGATCCAATTTTTATCTTCTAGGAATGAAATTTAGTGATACCATATTATTAAGAAAGTTAAATTGCCAAGAACTGACTTTTTAACAAAGTAAGAGAAAAAAAATATCAAAGCAATCAAGTGCAAGATGTTCTGAAAATGCTACAGTTGGTAACAAAATACCACAATTATGTTGAGTCCCCCAAATTTAAAATATCAAAATCAAAAAGTCAAATTCAAATGGTTTATTTGAAATTTATATTTAATAAACTTAAAAAAAAAACTTGTGTTAAAGGACCAGAGGTTAGGGGGTTCACTGGTTGAGTGTGGGTGTTCCTCAGTGTGTTCCAGGTCTTGAGTTCCAGCTCCTGCATTGAAAAAACAAAGAAACCAACAAAAGCTTGGTGTGAGGGAAAGAATAGTACACTAAGTGTTAGAAGGCTTGAATTCTAGATTTGCCTCTGGCCTTAATGCAATGTCAAACCTGGAAAATGCCTAACTTCTTGGGCTCTTATTCCTGTGGTTCAACTAAAAATATTTTCTGACACATTAATACACAGTCATCTTTAACACTACTGTAGATTCATATGAGCAAAGTCCTCAGAGCCTATACGACTCTGTTTCCTGATAATCATGCACCTCCTCCTTTGGCTCTTACAGTCTTTCCACCCCCTCTTCTGAAATGGTCCTTGAGCCCTGGGTGGGTGACATTTAACATAGGAGCCCTGTCCAGGGACCCACACTCTGCAGACTCTTATCCTCTACACTTTGGCCATTTGTGGCCTTTTGATTCATTACCCTCTGCTGCTTTGCTGATGACAGTTGAGAGATGCATTAGTATTCTCTCTACCCCTTGTTCCACTATGTTCTGTGAGTCCTGAGTGTAGAGGTTCTATTGTAGATGTGTCACTTAGGGTTGGGCATCCCATTGACACTTATTCTCTGTGTATGACCAGCTGTGGAACTCTGCAATAGTCTCCATCTGTTTCAAAAGAAAATTCTTTCATGAGTGGTGACTGTCATACTTGTCTGTAAATACATATATGGTGTCAGCATGCAAAAGACCCTTGCATAGAGATGGGGAAATGGACAGCAGGTCCCAACCTTAGCGGAAGAAGTATTGGCAGCTGATTGCTACTGGATGAGGGAGAGTTGATCTTCTTAGGCTGAACAGACTCTAATAGATGAACTTGCACTTAAGGACATCTGGGTATACTAAATGGACTCATTAGACTTTATCATATATGACAGAATGTATGAAATTCATTGGGAGGGCTGTGGGTAGTGGATGGGCAAGGGGGTATAAAGACAATTAAGATGTTCTGTAGGAAATGCACAAAAATTTAATAAAAATATACATTAAATTTTTAAAAAATTGGGGCTGGAGAGATGGCTCAGTGATTAAGAGCACTGACTACTCTTGCAGAGGACTTGGGTTTGGTTCCCAGCATCCATATGGCAGCTACAAACTGTCCTTAACTCCAGTTCCAGGGGAATCTGATGCCCTCTTCTGACCTCTGTGGCATTGCACGACACAGGTGCACTTACTTACGTGCAGGCAATACAATCATGCACATAAAAAAATTTTTTTTTGAACTTTAAATAGAAAAAAAAGAAAGAAAAGAAAAATGTATTAAGCTCCCAGTATGTGGAGAACCTTGTGCCAGGTGCTGCTGCAGGGAACTAGGAACGTAAGGAAGATGTAATTCTGACTGTAGTGACTTAGGAAGAGGGAAATGTCAGTATTGATAAGAACTAAATACATTCTGTAACTGAGATTAGTGAAATATTTGATGAAACTGCCAGAGATATTTTTTCTTCTTGAGGAGCCGATGATATTGCAGAGTAATAGCATCTATCAATTAGTAATGCTAGCTAAGAATAAAAAAAAATATAAAAATATTTCTCAGAAACAACTTGTAGCACTTTTTGTGGAGATGAAAAGACAATATTAACTTTATTGTCTGGTATAAATGAATATTTATTTGTTTGAAAAAGATACCGACCTCATAACTGGCAATAGCATTAACTCACTGAAGTAATGCAGAGTCAACATCAAAGTGGAGCCTCCTTTTACTGTTCAATATTTCATCAAGTATCCCAGCTCTGCGTTACAGTACATGAGAAAGTGAGGTCCCCACACAGCTCCTTGGGGTCTTTGCTTTATAAACTTCATCATATAACAAGATCTGAACGCACGTAAAATTACCCTCAAATATTACAAATATTACTGGACCACAGTGGTATGATTATGAATTAAAATCATAACTACTGACAGCTATGTTTCTGGACCTGCAAATATTTGCTTTTTATCCACCTGTACTCAATTTATATTCATCTGTACTTAAGAAAGTGATATGATCTTTGTTTGGAAATCTGTAGATTTTAAAAGGGAAGTTAAATCTTTTAGCTACATCAACTCTTTAAGGCTCCGTTTATGAGTTAAGTATTTGAAACAACTGTGCAAGAAATACACTGAAAACTGGGTACAGTGAAGTATGCCTTTAATACTAGCATTCTAGAGGCAAAGGCAGGCAGATCTTTGTGAGATTGAGGACAGCCTGGTCTACATAGCAAGTTCTTGCCAGCTGGGGCTACAGGGAGACCTGTCTCAAACAATAACAACAAAAGTACACTGAAAAGAGAATCACTTGGAGTTGCAATTACTCCATTATTACATTTCTAAAATCATGCATAAATTTATTCTGTATCTGTAATTACATAATTACAGCAGAAGAAACACCTACCTCAACAACATATGTGAAGAATTCTCATAGAAGGTGGATAACAGTGCTTTAATATCATCTTCCTCCGGGCTTAAAGAAGGCACATTTGCATAGTCTCAATTTCAATGCCTTGAAAAGTTTTGATGGGACTGATTAGTTTTCTCATTCGTATGATCAAATACCTGACAACTTAGGAGAAGAAGGGTTTATTCTGACTCTTTGTGGGTGTACAGTACATCATGGCACATGCCAGGGATGGCATGATGGGGAAAGCATGAATGGGTGATTACATGGTCTGCAGTCAGCAGCAGAAAGAGATGAATGTTGGTGCTCAGCTGGCTTCCTCCTTTTTCCTCCTTTTATTTTTTATTTATTTTTTTTTGCTTCCTATTGTTTTTTTTATCTTTTATCCTAGTCTATGGACAGTGCCACCCACCCCCATTCAGGATGAGTCCTCTCTCTTCAGTCAAACCTCTCTGGAAATACTGTCACAGACATGCCCAGTCAAGTTGACAATGGAGATTAACCATCACAATGAGTAAGGGCTTTTTCCTTCAGTACATGTGACCAGGTAAAGCTTGTGTGTATAGTTTACAGCTTTCTTTTCCCCAGCATATGGGTGTTGTCTGTTAATCTTCTCTCCTACTCTTATCCTCCAAAAGGAGGATAGGATAAGAGTGTAAGAGCGTTCTCTGGAGTGTAGCTGTCATAGAAAAAGATGGATTGCATTTCCCCAGAAGGATGTGCAGGTAGAGCAAATGGGATGTGCTGGGAGCAGAGCTTGTTAGCTGCTCTGGCAAGGAGCAGAGCTTGTGAGATACTCTGGTGTGTAGAAGAGAAATGATATAAGACACTAGAGAGAAAAGAGAATTTTTTTGTGCTAAGATATTACAGATCTGGGCATTTCAGGTGTTAAAGACAAGAAAGGATTCTAAACAGTATTGTTACAAAGCACAAGACTATCTTTTCAAAATTCCCAGTAATGACTGGAGTATGTGTGTGCTCTCAACCACAGGGGCAGAGTAACAGCACACAGTAGGTGCACTGTAAATGGTGGTAATTATTAAACATTTCTTAGCCAGGATTTGTGGCCTATGACTATAGTATCAGCACTCAGATGTCTGAGGCAGGAGGATTACCTTCATTCAGTTCAAGGCCAATGAGAGTGCCTAGCAACTGCCAGGCCAGACAGAGCTACACAGTGATACCAACCAAATCAGGGCAGCTTAGTAAAACCCTATCTCCAACAACAAACAAATAAAATTTTATTTTAAAGGAGATATACAAAACAAATTTATTTTCCTTACGACATACTACCAAAACAGGCTAATTCACTGTTTATATTTTATTCCCTTCTCTCTTTTCTCCTTTCTATCAGGGCCTTGTGTGCTCTGGGCATGCACTTTACCATTGAGCCAAATCCCCGGCTTCATTTGAAAATCCCAGCTAAGTTCCTCTTATTTCAAGTATTATTCTGATTGACACTAGCTTGATATTGTAAAATAATGTGGGAAAACTAAAGAATTTGCTAATTTACAGTTGGGCCTAAAGCTAACACATACACTTTCCACTCTAAAAAAATTGTCTGTGTATTTTCCCCAAAATGTGTTTCCTTTGAAAGGCCTAAACTGTTAAAATTATAAAGACTCCTGAAGACATAAGTATTCATGGAATTCAGTTACAAAAGCATGGGGAAATAGTCATACAGTTGGGAACATAAAACCAGAGGAAATGGAAAATATCCATCAAAAGCCTCAACATGGTGCAGATCTTTTGACATAGTCACATAAATTCTAGTCATTTATCCGAAGGGAAATGAGTAAGAAGTGCTTAATTTACTACAAGATGTTCTTTATTTACTACTCTAATATGAAATATGTAACAAACAATGCATATATCATAAACATCTCTGTAATATTCAATAGGATTCATCCACTAAAAAGTATGTAATTTTAGTTTTAATTTATGAAAATAATATATCATTTCATGTAAATGTTCAAATGGTATATACATGCTGTAAAAAGTTCAACATCCCAATAATAGTTTTCTATATAATAAGGAACAAATTCTCCCATAACATTTACAAAACTGACTAAAAATAAAAATAGGCTGGAGAGATGACTCAGTGGTTAAGAACACTGGTTGTTCTTGCAGAAGACCGGGGTTTGAATCCCAGCACCCACATGGCAGCTAACAACTGTAACTCCAGTCCCAGGGGATACAAGAGCCTCTTTTGACCTCCGCAGGCATTGCACAACACAAGTGCACTTACCTACATGCAGACAATACACGCATACATAAAATAAAAATAAAAAATAAAATTAAAAAAAACATGGCTAAGATGGCAAATAATTGTGAACCAGTTCCCAGTATATCTCTTATGCTGATTAACATCAGCTGTCAAATTGACATGATCTAGAATCGCCCCCCCCCAATGAGACAAGTCTCTGGGGATTAGGTTTGCCTTTGTGTATGCCTGTGAGGATTTTCTTGATTAGGCTCACTGAAACAGAAAGACCCATCCTAATTCTGGCCAGCACCCTCTAGACTTGGCAGCAGTCCAGATATGAGCAAGTCTGAGGGAAAACTTTTGCTTTTTACCTTCTTGTCATCGCCTCTGCTGGTGAGCACATCTACACCACTGCCACTATCCTTTGCTCACCTCACAACCCAGATTCATGTATTCATATGTATATATACATATGTGTGTGTGTGTACATATATACCTCTTTTTTAAAACATTTTATTGATTCTTTGGGAATTTCATAAAATGTATTTTGATCATATCTCGATCCCTCCACCCCCCACCCCATTACCCAACTCCTCAACTTCATGCCCTCTATTATTTATTAAAGATGTATTCAGTATAATTTGCATTCCACAAATGCAAATCATAGTATAGATAGATAAGTTACCATCCCTGAGCTCGGGTTCTCATTGAGTGTCTTGGTGCATACTCTCCAAGGACAAAGGAGGAACTACTGCAGGTAGGAAGTGGCTTGAGGTCATGATATCCAAGAAGCATTTCTATGAAAACTCTTGTCTTTTCCCAGAAGTTCTTACTAATAAAGTTCCTGATAAAGGGCACTTAAAACTATGGCAATCAATGGTGAGAAAGAAATTTCATCAAAACAACACCAGTTTATAAACATTTGGCTTTTTTGTTCCAGTTACTTCTTAACATAATTTATTCTATGAAGTGAAGTAAATTGCATTAAAGTTGACCCTGCTGTTTGTAAGAAACTGAAATAAATCAATTAGTATTTTCTTCCTCACCGAGGGTACCATGAAATGGTACGTCTGGTGAATTCATGAAGCAATAATTACTGTTTCAATCAAAATGTGGTTATTAATGATCCAATCCAGAGAAGAAAACCATGACGCTTGTGACCACCAATTACTCCCAAGTGCAGAAAAATGGCAAGTTTGTAATTAATGCTAACATCTGGTGATTAGTAAGATTATGATAAACAACATCAACAGCATCCCTTCAGGAATTTGAAATGTCTTTTTCCTCGGCCCTCTTTGTGGGCTCTGGGAGGGCCATTCTGAGGAGTATATGAGGCATTATGTATAAAATCATGGAGAGAGAAAGAGAGGGAGTCAATATGGTTGTACAAGTCAGAGGCTATCAAAGCAAACACTTCACTCTCCCTGGGACTACCCCTTCCAATAAGATTCAGACTTCATCTTTCCTGGGGAGGAATTAGGCTTTCTCAGGGACTCTTGCTAGAAAACATGTTTCCATATCAATTTCCAAGTTCTCACATGTCCCAACAATGCTGTAGATGGATATGTGGCTTTCCCTGTGGACACTACATCTTTGATATCAAGGCCTTCTTCATTGGTGCCTTTCTGATGATGCTTCTCATTGCCTGAGCATAGCATTCACAGTCTCTTCAAATGTCAGAGTACTCTACTAAAAGTTAGGGAGTGCTAGACTCGCTAGGCAGACTGGTTCAGTGTCATTAATTGCCAGTGACTTGCTACCCCTGAGTGTGTCTCAGTGTGTCCCATTGCATCTGATCGTCACTGGGAACATCGTATATCTCTTCAGTCCTGTTTGTTCTGACTCACCTGCTCTCTGCTTCATCCCACCATCATCCCTCATCAGCATCTTGCAACATCCTGCAACTAAGATTTGGACTTTAGTTTCCTTTCACTCTGAATATAGACAAACAGAACCCTTTGTATACTACTCTGAATACTCAAGACTGGGAAGAATTCCATATTTCAGTCACTCTGTTGATCTAACTTACTAACCCAAGTTATCTGTTGGCTCAGATATGTTACCGTGATTAGGGTCTTCCAGACTCAGCTTATTTTCATTCTTTCTTTTGCCCCCAAATTCCACTATAAATTCTCAATCGTTTGTGCATGAGCTCTGCTTCCTCTCGTTGCCCTTAGTCCTTATAAGCAGTGCCATATTGTGTTAGAGTTTCAGATACCTACTAGGACCTAGGTCTCACAGTGATAATAAAGCAGATCATCCTGAACACAGAGAGAAGACATTAGAAGTGAAGCTGAAGGGTTGGTGCTGTAGCACAGTAGTAGAGTGCCTGCCTCATACGCACAATGTTCTAGGTTCAATCCCCAGTATTGCCCCCACCAAAGCTGAAAATTGCAGTAGAATCCCACCTCTGTGGCACCTTGCATATGTAGATTTATGTTTTAGCCTACAAAATTCCCCTGTTTAACACTAGATGTCCTGTGTGAACTTGGCCTCTAACATCTTTCCTTCACTTGATTTTGACCCTGAAGCTCAGACTACTTGAATTCCCAGTTTCTAGACCACAGAAAATAACTTGTTCGGTTTTATTTTTTATGTGTATGGTGTATGAGTGTATTGTTTGCATGTAAATAAGTGCACCTGTGTAGTACGACGTGTGCAGAGGTCAGAAGAGATGTTGGATTCCCCTGGAACTGGAGTTCATGATGGTTGTTAACTGCCATATGGATGCTGGGAGTCAAAACCTGGTCCTCTGCAAGAGCAGCCAGTGGTCTTGATTGTTGAGCTGTCTCTCTAGCCCCTGTTTTTGTAAAGAGCATAGAAATTCATTCCATGTAGTGTAGTCCTTCAGTAAGCACATAACACTGTTTGCATCTTCCTCTCACTAGAGGAACAATATCTTTACTTCAGTATCAGCATCTCTTTAGAAAGTGATGGCAATGATACCTTCTCCACATGGTGGATAGAAAACTCAAGCTAAGTGTATGAGAAGGAACTTGATAATGGCATACTCTAAGAATCTAAGGATCCCATGAGAGAGCTGTTTCTTAGAGATGCTGCTCCCATGCTCAAACAGGATATTTTGTGTGGAGATGATGGCAATGTGTCAAATAGGATGGGTTATCATTCTACTCCTAAAACATGCGCTAAAATCCAAAGTGAAAGCTCATGTGTTACCTCATCGTGACATATTCTTTGTTTGGCCCAGGATCTTCCCATATTTTTATATTTCTAGCTAGTACATTTTTGATAGACAGCCATTTCACCACGACAAAAAGAACCACTTTTGTTGATGGCATAATAAGCAATGAGGAAAAAAAATTGGGTTAGTGAAAAGGAGAAAACCCAGAGTAAATCAGAACCTCAACATGGTGATGGTATGGCTCCATCTTCTCTGTGAAGAGGGTTGTGTCTCTGGAACATGACTAGATTCCCAGAGCTCACAGCAGGTAAGAGTCGTTGTATCAGAGACCACAGTCTCATGCAGGAGATTATATTTCTATCCCCTTCCCTTCTCTCCCAGGGTTTAAATGTGAGATTGTGTTCCAAACATAATATTTCAGAAACAGATAAAGTTGCTACCACTGCATTCCAATTTCCTTGCCTGAAAGTCTTAGATATAATTTGTGGCCCTATTCTCACCTGGTGGATATTTTGGAGATCTCTAAGCCTTTGAGAACTATCATGCCTAGTATTCTGGTAACACTGTTTATCTTGAGTCACATAAGTAGAATAATGTATGAGTGAGTGGTAGGCATCACTTTTATGAGGTAAGGATGCATTTACCAATATTCTCATTTTATTTATGTGCTTAGGATAATTTTATCTAAGAAACAGTATTTTACTCTCAAGGAGCAATAGTAGAAACACAAATAAATGTTCCAGGAATTTATTTTGAACTCAAGAAATTAATATGAAGAAATTGTCCTCAGGATTTCTTTAAGCAACTATACGTATAGAGTTGTATATATGATATATAGATATATAGGGAATATTCTAGTATACCCTAAAATAGTCTAGTATTTTGTAGAATTTTCAAAATTATTTTACTTGAAATTATGTTACCAGTAATGCCTATGTGCTCATTTTGTTTAACATGTAATTTAGAAGCAAACTTTTTTAAACAATTATTTATTTAATAACCACATAATTAGAAGAAGCATTTCATTACAACAGCATTGACATATTCAATAACAATTTCCAGAGCTAAGATGCATCTCTTTCAAAATTGGCTGTAAATTTTTAGGTTTACAGTTGAATTAATATTGTACCCTTTAAGACATAAAATTGAATGAGGTTTTAACCTTTAAAAAAGATCTCCATTTCATTATTAAAATACACAGTTTCATACAGAAAAAATCATTTTTAATGCAATTAACACGGACGTTTGCACATATGTTTCTAAGCTCTACATATCTGATTATTACTAGTCTCAGTTGGTTTCTTTCTGAGATCCTTGACGCCTGAGCATGGATATAAAGTCATCAGGTAGATTTCAATAGTAATGTTTTTCACATCTACTAATTAATAAGGAACAAATTTTTATGCTTTGAAGAATTTTTAAATTTTTTAAAAATTTAATAACCACATGATTAGAAGAAGCATTTCACTACAGGTTTAACATATTCAGCAATACATTCCAGAACAAGGATATATCTCTTTCAAAAGTGGCTGTAAAAGTGGCTGTAAATTTTTAAATTCACGGTTGAATTAATACAGTTATTTTTTAAAGGCAAGACTCCATCAAACAAATTGACATTGGAAAGTTTCTTACCCCAGTAACATGTTATTTTAATAAGTTCAGTGGACAGAAATCAATAACAGTTGATTATTTTTCTACCTTCACATAACACTCATTTTAAGCTCAGATCCTGTGTTTCTCTTAACATCCTTAAGACATGGGCAGAGTTATTAGTTTCTTTGTATCCAAGTTTTCCTTATATTTTAAATGAGGCATTTTTAAAGTTAATTTAATGTGTAAGCATAGTTCACAGTAAGTACATCATAAGTACCTGATGGGATTTTGTGTATGTCTTAAAGATTTAAAAATAAATTTAATAAAGATAATTTTATTTATTTAAGTTAGCATAAAAAGTAATGGATTTCACTATGGCACTTTCATACACATGTGTCATTAAACTTAATTTACATTCGTTGTCCTCCTTCACTGCCCTCTGATCTGTCCCCTGCCTCCCTCTGACTGGCTTCTTTCCATCCCCCACATTGCCCCCAGGTTGGTGCTTTCTTTTCTGTATATTTTTATAGGATTTTTGTGCATTTCATGTACAATGTCTTAATCATCTTTATACCCCCTTCCCTATCAACACCCTCGCAATAAGCTCCCCCACTGGATTTCAAGTATACTTGTCTTTTATGTAAAGGCCTATCAAGTGAAATTAGTGTACCCAGATGTCCCTTGGTGCAAGTTCATCCACTAGTCAATTTATCTAGAGTTACTCCCTTAAAGAAGGTCAAATCTTCCTCAGCCAGCAATAATCAGCTTCCCAATAGTTCTTCAGCTAAGATTGGTGCCTGTTTTCCATTTCCACAGTTCTATGCTAGGTTTTTGCCTCCTTGAGATTGCATGGGTCTTGTGCATGCTGTCAACATTGCTGTAAGTTCATATGAGCAAGGTCCCAGGAGTCTGTAAGGCTTTATTTTCATATGGAAATGCATTTGTCTCTTACAATCTTTCAGCCCCCTCTTCCACAATGGTCCCCAAGCCCTGGGTGGGTGAAGTTTAATATAGGAGTCCTGTCCAAGAATCCACACTCTGCAGACCCTTTCCTCTATGCTTTGGCCATTTGTGGCCCTTGGTGTTCATTGCCTTCTGTTTCATGAGGGAGCTTCATTGATGAGAGTTGGGAAATGCATTAATATTTTCTCTACCTGTGTTCCACTATGTTCTGTGAATCTTAGGCGTAGAAGTTTCATTGTAGATGTGTCACTTAGGATTGGACAATTCACAAACAATCTCTGTGTGTGACCAGTTGTAGAACTCTGTAATCATCTCCATCCATTGGAAAAAAAAACAAAAAACTTCAGTGAGTGGTGACTGGCATACTTGTATATAAAGATTTGGTGCTAAGACCACAAATGAGGGAGAACATATGTCATTTGTTTTCCTGACTCTATATTTCTTCACTTAGTATAACAGTTTCTAGTTTCATCCATTTACCCACAAATTTCATGATTTCATCTTTCTTTACCAGTGAGTAGAACTCCATTGCATAAATGTACATTTCATAATCCACTTAGGTTGCTTCCATTTCTTAGCTATTGTGAAAAGAGCAGCAACAAACGTGGAGGTACAAATATCTGCAGTAGGGTGAGTCCTTTCAGTACATGCCAAGGAATGGTATAATCAGGTCAAATGGGAGGTTCATGTTTAGTTTAAGAGTTCTCCACACTGCTTTCCATAGTGGTTGCATGGGTTTGCAATCCCACCAGCAGTGAACGGATGTTCCCCTTTCCCCATATCCTCTCTAGCATTTGGTATCATTTGTTCTTTTGATCTTAGCCAGTATGACAGGGGAAAGATGAAATCTTAAAGTGTTTTCCATTTTCATTTCCCTAATTACTTAGGTTGTTGAATACTTTTTAAGGTGTTTTGTAACCATCTTTATTTCTTCTACAGAGAACTCCATTCTGATACATAACCTATATTTTAATTGAGTCATTTGTTTTCTTGATTCTTTGTTTTTGAATTATTTATATATTTTGGATGTTAAATCTCTGTCAGATGCATGGCTGGTAAAGATTTTCTCTCACTCTGTGGGTTTTCTCTTCTCTTCCTTGGTTGTTTCTTTTGCTGTACAAAAGATTTTTAGCTTAATGGGGTCCCACTTTTTGACTGTTGTCCTTAATTCCTGAGCAACTGATGTCTGATTTAGAAAGCCCTTTCCTACACCTGTATCTTATAGGATACTCCCTATGTTTTCTTCTAGTAGTTTCAGAGTTTCAGGTTTCACATTGAGGTCTCTGATTCATTTGAAATTGACTTTTGTGGAAGGTGAACGATTCTTCAACAGACGGAGATGTAGTTTTGCCAGCAACGTTTGTTGAAGATGCTGTCTTTCCTCCATGTATGTTCTTGATTGCCTTGTCAAATATCAGATGGCTGAAACTACCCATAGTAGTGTTTGGGTCTTCGATTATGTTTCATTGATCTATGTGTCTGTTTTTATGCCAGTACCATGTTGTTTTTATGACTATAGCTCTGTAATATAGAGATCTGGTAGGGTAATCCCCCCAGAGTTGCTCTTTGTGCTCAGGGTTACTTTGGCTATCTGGGGTCTTTTGTGATTCCTTATGAATTTTAGGATGTTTTATTCTTTTTCTGTGAAGAATGTCATGAGGATTATTATTGGGATTGCATTGAATCTATATGTTGCTTTAGGTAAGATGGTCATTTTCAAATATTAATTTTTTAATCCGTGATCATGGGAGGTCCTTCCATTTCTTGGTGTCCTCCTTAAGCTCTCCCTTCAAAGATTTAGAATATTCACTGTAAAGATATTTAAAGGCTTTGGTAAAGTTTATCCCTAGATATTTTTTGAGGTTATTGTGAATGAGAGAGTTTCCATGTACTTTTTCTGATTGCTTCTTAATGGTATATAGAAAGACTACTATTTTGTGTACATTGATTTTGTAACTTGCCACTTTGTTGAATGTGTTAATCATTTCTAGGAGTTTTCAGGTAGAAATTTGAGGCTTCTTAGTCTATAATGTCATATCATCTGCAAATGAGGATAATTTGACCTCTACTTTTCCAATTAGTACTCCTTGAATTTCCTTCTCTTGTCTTATTGCTCTAGCAAGAGTTTCAAACTCTATATTAAAAAGGAGTGGAGATAGTGGCCATCCTTGTCTGGTTCCAGATTTTAGTGGGAATGCTTCCAGTTTTTTTCCAGATAATTTATTTTTAATTTTTAGTTTATGTGTCTGTTTTGTCTGCATGATGAAAGTATACCATATGCATGTATTGCCCACACTGGGCACCAGATCCTCTAGAATTGGAGTTGTGGACAATTGTTAGCACCATGTGGGTGCTGAGAACTGAACCCAAGTCCCTTGCAAAAGCAAGTACTCTTAATTGCTGAACCATCTTTTCAGTCCTAAAGATAATTTTATTTTTATAATCAGTATTAGAATATTTTTTCTTATCAAATAAAACCTGCTCAATCAATTAGAAACTATATTTCTGGGGCTGGAGAGATGGTTCAGCAGTTAAGAACACTGGTTGTTCTTGCAAAAGACCCGGATTCGAATCCCAGAACCCACATGACAACTAACAAGTGTCTGTAACTCCGGTCCCAGGGGAGCCAACAGCTTTTTCTGACCTCCACGGGCATTGCACGACATGGGTGCACTTACCTACATGCAGGCAATACATGCATACACATAAAAGAAAAGTATAAACAATTTTTTTTATTAATAATCCTTCTTAATTATTACTTACTTGTATTTAAAAACTTTTAAATTCTTTATGTTCCCTCTTTTCCCCTTTTCCTGTTCTGCACGGAATTTCTTAATACTTTCTGATGCTTTGGTCTTCATCTAATGTGAGAAAAAATGAATTTCCAGTACTTAGAATGTTAGTTCATGACAGCCTGTATAGTTCACTAAAATGTTTTGAGCACCAGGTATAAAAATATGGAAATTTATTATTTTTGACAGTTGCTTTCAAAATCCTGAAATCTGTAACACCAGTCAAAATTAAGCTAAGGGTATTTTGGTATTTCTGGATAGACAAAGCTTAGCTTCTCTCCTATGATACTCCAGATGTTCAGCAAAGACTTACTGACTACTGACTATGTTGTAGGTACTAAAGATTCACGTTAATTAGTTCAATATACCTTTTGTAAGAAGCCCTCAAAGTAATATAATTTTAAGACAGTGTATCTTAAAATCTTTTCCTAACGCAGATCTTCCTTTCAGTCATTGGGATTTACTGATTTGTATGCAAATGCCTTTGTTCCACAGTTAAAATTGTTTTTAATTAATCACTATAGTTTGTTGGATGACTGGGCTATGCTACATTATTCTTGAATTATGTGATCATACTCTTCTAAATGGGCATGTAAATATAATCACATACAATTCAAGTCATCACAGTGATGACAAATACACAGAAATCTAAAATTATAGAATGAAATCATGCTGAATCTGTTTATCTTGGCCACAGTGTATTTTTTTTCCCTCTGAGTGTGATTTGAAATATTTAGTGAATCTTTGTTAATTTGAACTTCCTTTTAAAAATCATTATACTGGAATTTGAGAAAAATAAGGCAAATCTTGACTTTTCTCTTTTTTTGAAATGTTTACCAGAAATACAGCTAATTTGCAGAAAAACAGGATCAATATGAAATGCATAGAATGAAGGTTTTTTTTTCTTTCCTTGGGCTCTCCTGGGTTCAGAAGACCATGGAGGGGCTGAGGGGAGATTAGAGGGAGTTTCTGCAAAGAGATTCCTGTAGAATGGAGTGCTCAGATATCTTCATCCCATCCACCAGACTTGACCTTGGACACCTGAGGGTTCCTTTCTTCCCCTGAGTCTCTCCCCTGCAGTAAATCCCATTGAGACTCTGATTTAAAGAGTTAGGATTTAAGTACCTGATGTTTTATAATTGTTCTATTAAAATCCTTAGTTTGTTTTCTTTTAGTTCTCTCTTAATGATTTTTGGCTTGAGGATAGCCATAAAAAATAAGGCACATAAAAAAGATCCATAGCTATAGTAGTTTCTAACTTTTGTTAAAATATATAAAACTTGAACGCCGTAAACTATGCTATGAAAGGGTATTTAAGAAGAAAATGGCTTTTCCCAGCATGGTGCTGACCTCTGCAACTAAAAAAAACTTAATAGTTTCAACAAAATCACTTCATCTTAAAAAAAAATTAGCCTCTTTCTCATCCAAAACAACCCATTATTACTTGGCTATGAACTTTAAAAATGGACCAATATGCTGCCTAGATTGTGTGTCTTTTCTTTTGTAACATCTCTTGTTCCATGCTAATAGGGAAAATGTCATATCACGATTGTTTTGAACTTGAATTTGTACTTTGATGTGAACTAGTCTAAGAGCTCATTTTAAGTAGAAAGTTGAAGTGATAGAAGAAAGAATAGGGTTTAGAGTCAGGAAACTTTTTCTAAATACATCATTCCATTGCCATCTCTGTAAGTATGAACATTTTTTTAACTTGCTTTATATCAAAAGTCTTATTTAAAAAGAGACTCATAATGGTTAGTCTTTACTTTCCATACAGGATTATTATAGGATCAAAAGCTAATGCATGGTAATGCTTTTAGAAACCACATGGAAGTGACTGTTAATGATGACCTGAAAACAAATACCTTTAGCTTATATTTATTTAAATTTGGATTAAAGCTTGCTTTAGTAAGTATTATCTATAGAAAAAATGCCAATTAAAAAATAATAAATAAATGATAAAATTTCAGAGTTTTGTTTAAAAAAACAAAAACAAAACAAAACAAAAACAATAGTTTTCCAAACTTCACCACCACATTGCTTACATCCATTAAGCAATGAATGAGCACTACTAAGACAAAACAAGTCTCTAGGCCTGAATAAGACTATTTGATACATTCACATTCATAATTTTAGGCATAAGGAAGATAAACAAGTGAAGGAAAGAGCTTGACTAAGACACTTAAAAGCATGTTCAGTGTCTTACTTGTTTGTGGTTTGTTAAGTTAGTATGTTGACCATGTGGGTCATTGTTTTGTGGTTATTGGAAGGATTCTAGTATGAAAAAAAATAAAGCTAATTTTCAAATTATTTATAATTGGGCTGAAATTAACAATGAGTTACAAAGAAATAATCAATGTAAAATATTCTATCAGTTTGTGAAAAAAATCACAGTTCTTCTGAACATCCCATTATCTCAGGGTTTCATGACTACAGTTCCTGAAAGGCTGAATGGGAATTGTTTTGAGTATATACTTAAAATGTATCTTGCTTGACTCTTTGGAGGTAGTGGGAGGAATATTATCATTTGAAATAATGTTTGAAATAAAAACAAGCATGCCGTCGGGTGTGGTGGCACATGCCTTTGATCCCAGTACTTGGGAGACAGAAGCAGGCAGATCTCACAGAGATTGAAACCAACCTGGTCAACATAGCAAGCTTCAGGTCAGCTGGGGCTACAGGGAGAACCTGGGGCAGTGGGGGCAAGTGTGGAGAGGAGTGGATCTAAATGTTGTAAAACTATATTGTATGAAAATCACAAAAAATCAATAAACACACACACAAAACCCAACAAACAAACACAAGCATGCTGACTGAGTCCTGACCATATTTTCACATCAAAACCTGAGTCTATAACTCTATATGAGTATGAGTTTATGTACCTTACTTTATGAGTATGTGCACCCTACTTATGCTCCATGCTCAGATGCTCAGAGAAAAACACTAGAGGAGATTATAGGGAGGTTATGTTATATAATGTTTCTAAAGCACAGATTATTTTTCATCATTTTCATTTGATTAAGGCAATCATTGGTAATTTATACTTTAGCATATTTAATTCACTTTATTTCTCATAGAAAAGCCCTGTAGTGGCCGCAGTTGGACCCTGGATCTTCTGCATTGAGACTCGGGTGTGGATTTTCACAAGATGGTCAGTGAATTTTTGAAGGAGACTTGGTGAACACTGTCTCTTTCCAGAGGTCTGGGGTCAGGTAGTTGTAGGTCTTGGAGCTGAAATCAGTGATGGCCTTTACTAAGTTGCCCAGGGTACAGTGCAGCCCCTGGCTGATGTGTGGCAGTCCTCAATACCCACAAGCAGCAGCAGCTTCTTAGGCACAGGACCAGAGATGATACAAAAGCCTCTGGATGAGTGCAACAGCACCTGTCACCTTGCATGGGACAGAATGGGGCTTGTCTATCTTGTTTCCCCAGTAGCGTCTCCTCACAGGAACAATGGAAAGTTTGGCCAAGATGGATGGCCCCTGGAATAGAAGTGGATATGTCCTTGGAGTACTTACCACCAGACTAATGTGATTGTTGTCCTCCAGTGGTAATCAAAACCTTGAATCTTGACTGCTATTCAGCTGACACCTGCATGATCTTTGAAACGTCATCCTTAAGGATGTTCCCAGAAAATCTCAAATTCCTTAATGGGCAGGGAGAACAGGTAGATCTCCTCCAACAACCTGGTCTTCATGTCCCTGACCAGGCAGACCAACTTGGCTAGGGGGATCTACTCCCTTCTGCTTTCCCTTCACAAGCCTTGCAGCCCCAACCCAGACCCCTAAGACTTTGCCAAATACTCTGCTGAAGCCACCGGGCCTCCCAAGCCCGAGTCCTGTGGTCCTCCAGGCCCTCCGGCTGCACTTGTGTCATCTGTCCATTTGATGTTTTCTCCAGGGAAGAAACAAACATTGATAATTTAGAAAAAAATATTATAAACTAATTTTTCTTTGCTTTAGAATGTTAAATCCTTATATTTTAGCATACCTGGTAAGATGAAGGTATACTCAGATTATAATTTATGAGTGGAAAGTAGAAAATCTTCCACTTGGCCAAATTTCTGGAAGGCCATTCCATGACAGGTTTCTCACTTTTCTGAGTGGACATTGCTCTCAGTATGGATCGCAGTACAGTACCGCTGTGTCTTAGAAGCTTGACTTTACCTTCTCTTCAGTGCTGCCTGCTCCTCCATCCACAGCAGAGGCCCCAGGGTATTCAGTGGTTAACACCCTACACGTGTCACTGCCACCTCAGTCTGCTTCCAGAACTCAGTCTGCAATGGTGTCCTGCTCATAGCCTGTGGACCTGCCCGGAGGTCCTTTCAGGAAGCTCTGGTCGCCCTTGCATGTTCTTGTTGCTTTGAAGCTGCTCACCAGCTGCAGAAGCCTAGCCAGTTCTCCTACACTAAGAGAGAAAAGCTGGGAATCCACTCTCAACCACTTTGATGGAATGGCGAGGACCTGGTGCCCACATATCCCAGCTCCTTCACCCCTCAGTGTGGAAACTGGGAAATCAGCACGTTCTCAGAGGTCTGACGTCCAGGGTAAAAAACAAACAAACAAACAAACAAACAAAGAAAAAAACGTTCATTCACGGGCCCTGTGATGGTTGTGCAGCTTTGCAACATCACTTCTCCCATGCCCTCATCGCCATCCTTGACTCACAGATGAATTAACTGAACCCTGTCCTCCTCAGGGTTGACTTGAGGAGCCCCAACTAAACCAAGAAGTTCGAATCCACACTCTTTAATTTACTGCATTCTGACTTGCAACATTGTTACTACCTCACCCACATTTTGTTGTTGGAAGCTTAAATAATTTAAGCTATAAATAATACATCACACTGAAAACAGAATGACTCAGGATCGCACACGTAGACCAGTAACATAAAACCAGAGTTGCCGGGATTTGCTCTGTGTTCTACGGTTTTATCACATCTGATTTCAGATCATCCTTAATGAACATATTGAAATTAGTGACATTTAAAGAGAACTCATTATAGACGTTTCCATTTAAAACTGTTCAAACAAGACATTAAATACCAAAGTCACATTTATTTTATTTGTAGTGAAACGTGTTCTTACTATGAATACTTTTATAACATGTATTAGAAAAAAATAATACTTAGATGTAATGTGATTTCAACATCTATAAGTTAACACAATTTTTCTCTTTAATATTTTTCCCTTTAACCTAAGGGGAAAAAAGCCAGATGTGTGGCTCATGCCTGCAATCTTAGCACTTGAGAGGCTGAAGCAGGAGGATTACTGTGAGTTCTAGACCAGTCTGAGCTGTAGTCTGAAACTGTCTCAAAACAGCAAAAACAAGCAAGCAAACAAACAAAAACAAAGAAAGAAAAATTGCCCAAGCCAGCTAGGGCTATAGGGAGACCCTGTCACAAAAAAGCAAAAAGGAAAAATCAAATAAAAATGAGTGAAAACGTAAATGGGAGATAGAGTACATGTAAAATACTAGGCTTTCTGTGGCTTTAATTTAACTTTTACATAAAACTGGCTTGATTCTGTTGATTATAAGAAATATAAATTTATTTAAAACCATTATATGCAATAAAAATATAAATATCAAATTAAAATATTAAAGTTTCTCTAATGATGCATTTTTTCAGAAAAATGTTATCATTGTATAGCCAACTTATTAATTTTAAAAGGAGTTTGGGAAAGAAAAGTGATATCGTTGATCAACTTCTTGGTCCCACAGACCTTGATTTTGTAATTGGGCTGAAATTCACATAACATAAATTAGTAATTTTAAATACACATTCAGTCATATTTAATACAATCACAATATGTAACTCCCCTCCTCTATTTTCAAAGTTATAACAAGGGTTATAGTTATATACAATAAATATATAGTTATATATAGTTATATAACAGGGTTTTGAACTTTTTAAACATATATATATATATATATGTATATCCCTCCATCCCTCCTATATCTAGTTCCAAAGTATCTTTATTATCTCAACTAAGACCCACTCCCTCTAAACAGTTCCCCTCCACAGCCTCCCTCCCAGCAATCACCCCCCGGTGATCACAGGTATGCTTTCTGTCCCCAAGGATTTACCTACTCAGGAGAGTTCACATAAACAGAATCATGAACTAACTATGTGACGCTTGTGTCTGGCTTTATGCACTTAGGAAATGTTTTTGTAGTTTCTTCAGTTGTAGTGTGTATCATTCCTTTTTTTGACTGAATAGTATTCTACTGTGTGTGTATTGTGAATCATACATCTATGACGTGTGGATAAACTTTTATTTGAATTCTTGTTTACAATTCTGGAAGGCACATAACGAAAGTTACAATGTTGCTAAGTTACAGAGCAATGTTAACATTTTGAGGAACTTCCAATATTCCACAGCTGCTGCTTCATTTTACATTTGTACCAATAAAACACGAGAGTTACCATTGTCCTGCATCCTTCCCAATACTTACTTTCCTCTTTTATTTTTCTGTTATAACCATTCTAGTGGATGTGAAATACTATCTCATTGTGAGTTGGGTTTTTTTGTTTTGTTTTGTTTTGTTTTTTTACGAATGAGGCTTGCTTTGAAGACAAAGTCTCACTATCTTACTATGTAGCCCTGGCTGCCTAGAACGTTATGAGTCATTATGGTTTTCGCTTGCTTACTGAGCAAAGATGTTGAATATCTTTGCATATGCTTTTGGGGCATTTTGTATCTTTGAAGAATGTTCTCAAGTCCTTTTCCAGTTTTCTACTCACTTGTCAATTATTTATTAAATTGAAAGAGCTTTATACTATATCCTAGATACTAGAGCCTTATTAGCTCCTTTATTTAAAAATATTTTCTTGGGGACTGGAGAGATGGCTCAGTGGTTAAGAGCATTGACTGCTCTTGCAGAGGACCCGGGTTCAATTCCCAGCACCCACATGGTAGCTACAAACCGTCCTTAACTCCAGCTCCAGGGGAATCCGAAGCCCTCTTCTGACCTCCACAGCACTGCACGACACGGGTGCACTCACATACATGCAGGCAATACACTCATATGCATAAAATTAAATAAATACATAAATAAAATATTTTTTAAACATTTCTTGGGGCTGGGGCACTTCCTGCTCTTCCAGAGAACCTGGGTTTGTTTCCCAGTAACCATGTAGTATCTAGCAATCATCCCTAAATCCACTTCCAGGAAATCCAATGTCCTCTTCTGTCCTTTTAGGGCACTGAATGTATGTGGTGCACTTACATACATGTAGACAAAACACTCATACATATAAAATAAAAATAAATAAAACATAAAAATATTTTTCCAATAGTTAGTAGACTGTCCTCCCAATTTCCTGATACTGTCATTTGGTGCACAAAAGCTTTTAATTTAGATGATGTCCAATACACTGCTTCTTTTATTGCTTGTTATTGATGTCATACCTAGGAATTCACTGTTAAAGCCAGGGTCATAAAAACTTATGGAAACTCTGAGCATTTAAAAAAAATATTTGGTTCATTATTTTAATTTTATGTGTATGAGTGTATTGCCTGCATGCGCATAAGTGCACCCATGTTGTGCAATGCCCACAGAGGTCAGAAGAGGGCATCAGATCCCCTGGAACTAGAATTACAGATGGTCGTTAGCCACCATGTGGATACTGGAAATTGAACGAAGGTCCTCTGCAAGAGCAGTCAATGCTCTTAACTGTGGCGTTATCTCTCCGGCCCCATCCCTCTGAGTGCTTTATAGTTTGGGTTCTTATATTTAGGTCAAGAATGTATTTTCATTTAAATTTCATATGTTGGGGGAGGTGGGATCTAATTTCTTTCACATGTGGGTGATCCTATTATTTGATTCTCTATTTCTGCTCTAATTATCTCAGTGCTCATCTTGAATTTTCCCTTCCTTCTGTCAGATGTGGGTTTGATTCACACGCTTTCAAGACCCTCATTGCTTAGAAGTGCTGATTTGAGATCTTCTTCCTTTTGAAATTTACAGCTGTAAATTTCCTTCTGAGCACTTGTTTTGGTGTTTTGGAATATTTTGCTTCTTATTTCAATTTTCTGGAGAAGGCAAGAGAAGAGATTACAAATTCAGCTTTGGGTCTATTGAATCGGGTTCCTTGTGAAACATTAAAGGAGTTAGAAAAAAAAATCCATTTGTGCCTGGAATTCAAGAGAAGGGCATAAACTAAAGATAGATTTGAGAACAAGTACCATAAACAGAAGTCCTATTAGTGGCTAGCAATTAAAATCCTATGAGTGACTGAGAGACAGAATGTATACCTCAAATGGGAAAGTTTTCTCACAAATGCCAACATTTGAAGCCAAATAAGAAAGAGAAGCTTAAAAAATGTGGAAGGAAGATGCCAAAGGTTCACGAGGAAGGATGTGAACAGAGAAAAGGTAGTGCTTCATGTGGGAAATGGAATGCTGTAACAAAAGATGCAAAGATGCTGAGATGCTGAGACAAATTAGGAGTGAATAGTGTCTCTTGAATTCTGTGACAGGGTAAATGGCAGCATGAGAGTTTGCAGTGAGATGGGGCAATGAGGATGTGACTAGACTAGATAACATGCGGATGCCAAGATAAATGCCACAAGAGACAGGAGAGGCATTAGGCAGCAGCTGAATGGTTTACAGAGGGCTGAAAGCTTGATTTCATGCAGTGACTTCAGGAAGTTAAATTCAATAGAAAGCAACATAAAAGGTGAGGTGAGATGTCAGGGACTGTGGCTGTCACCATCATGCCATTCCTCAGAAGCTCTTAGTTTCTTATTTTGTTAGGTTGCTTAATTTTCTTTGATGTCTTCATCTAAATTGAAATCTTTTATTGACAGGTCACTTTCCAATTTGTATCTGAGGGCTCTCAACTCCCAAATTCAGCCCTACCACACACACACACACATCCACTGTGCATGGCACACTACAGTCACACCCCCACACACTGCAGAGTGGTGATTACTGCACATATCAGGATCATTTGTGTCTCACCTGATGGAGCAAGATGCAGAAGACTAGTCATGTTCTGTCACCAGCCTTCTTTGCTAATAGAAAATGGTGAAGCACATTTGTGTTCCCTCATTCTTATTCAGCAGAAGAGAAGAATGTGCAATCTTCACTGAATAATTTAGTTAGAAATATTTACCATTTGGTACAAGTTAAACAGTACTAGAAAACACCATGGAGGAAAGCCATTTCAGACGTCATCGTTTCAGTACATTTAACACTCCAAATGCCAGAGGAAACCCTGAGAAATCCTGCATAGAATGCTTCATAGGAAGTTTCTGGTTTTAGCTGCTCATTTGTTCTTCTCCACCCATAACCACTCCCATCTCCATCTTCACTGTTGCTGGAAGCCCAAAGGGAGAACATTGGGCCACTAGTTTTGCTCTTTGTTCTGGTCTTAGACAATGATGTTTTTGAAAGTTTACTGTTTTATTTACTTTTATTTTTATTTGTTATGATCATGTATGTGAATGTGTGTGTGCATGATGGAAGGGGCATGTGTGTGCCTGCCACAGTGCATGTGTGGAGATCAAAAGACAACTTTTAGGAGTGAGTCTTTTCCTCCCGCACCATTGAGGAAGTCCCTGTTGTTGCCTCCACCACAGAGAGTATTCCAAGATAGCTGGTCTGTGAGCTTCTGGACAATTCTGTCTCCACCTTCCATCTCACTGTAAGAGTGCTGGGACTGCAGGTGCATGCTACTGCATCTGGCTCTATCACATAGGTTCTGGATATGGAACTTGGGTCCCAAGGCTTGTGCAACAAACACTTTCACATCAGAGCCACCTTGCTAGCCTGTTTGTTATTTAACTTCCTACAATTGCCAGCCTGTTTGTTATTTAACTTCCTACAATTGCCAGAACACTTAGAGTTACTGTCAGAGGAGCACTCAGAGGGGTTGTGTTGTGGCTTAGATCTAAAATATGCTCCTAAAGCTCATATATTGAAGGCTTGGTCCATAATGCATCAGTCTTCAAGTCTTTGAAAGGTGACTATCATGAGAACTCTTCTCATCAATGGATGAATCTAGTTATGGATTTATAGGCTATTGGGAGGTGGCAGAAACTGTAGGAAGTGAAGCTCAGTCGGAGGAGATGGATGATTGGGGAGCATACCCTTGGATGATGTATTTTGTTCCTGTTCCCTTTCTCTCTTTCCTGGGGGAGAAGCTTTCTGCCACCATACACCTCTACCATGATGCTTTGCCCCATCCCAGGCCTAAAAGGAACCAAATTAAATGTTAGTGGACTGCAGTCTTTAAACTGTGAGCCAAACCAAGCCTCTTCTCCTTGAAGTTGATTTCTCAGGTATTTTCCCATGCTGCTCTAAGAAGAGACTGCACCCAAACACACTGAGGGCTGCTCCTGCTACACAAAAGCTCCTGTGCTGAGCTGGAGAGAACTCTTGCCTAACATTTGCAAAGTGCAGAGTTCCATCCCTATCACTTCCCAAAATAAAACTGAACATACTCAGCCCTGGGCAAGACACTGAGATTATTTCCTTGTGTTACAGTGGTCACTGCTTTACTTAGCTAGCTGCTTAACCACTTCAGAATTCAAATTAACAGCCTGGTAGACACTGAGCCTGAACACAGGGCTGCATTTTACTGGAATCAGGAAGGGCTTCCTTCATTATGTTCCTGCCTTTTCCATCATCAAGAGAATTGTGTGATTTCAGTGCATTCTGTTTCTCAGATCTCTCATGTGGGCCAATTTATGCTGAAATCTGTGATGTGCTGGAGGAAGGCCCTGAGCCATTCTTCTTGTTCTTATACATGCTGATGAGTAGGACATGTTATTGAGATTCACTGACTATGACCATAGCAATTTTACCTGGAAGATGATCTCATTCTGTTCTTTTATCTCTTACTAATGTTTATTAATATTTAACTTTTATTTACTTGATGGTTCTGCACAGATGATGGAAACAAATAAAATAAAATAAAATGAAATAAAATAAAATAAAATAAAATAAAAGCCCACTGTCTGCCCTTGAGGAGCTGATTCACTAATGATGGCTCTATTCATTCCCTGGAAGGATAAAAGTGAACAGTCAAGCACTGGTACTGGTAGCTCAGTGTGCTTTCTGTCCCTGCCCCATGCACACTTGCAAACTGCTCCATTTGCACATTTGAGATTCCATGCAAAAGCATTAGGTCAGCCCACTGTGCAGCCTGACAACCCGTAGCGTATCATCCAGACTGTGATCACAATCACAAGAGCTAGATCAGGTCAAGTTTTTTCCCACGTGTGATTCCTGAAGCTCTATTGGGTTGGAAGGTAGAGATCTTGTCAGGGTCCCAGAAACAGGCACATAGCAACTGAACAGAAGGCTGAGGAGGCAGAAGGAGTCAGAGTTGAGGACTCTTGGGGACTTATGAAACACTCATGACTCCTAAAACCTTGGCTGTGGATATAGGCTAAGAGCTATTGAGAGCTCGTCGCCTAGCAACATGAGACCAGTTAATAAAGCAGAGTTGGAGGCTTTCATTTCCTAGACTGCAGGTAATTTTTCTAGGGGACTTTGGAAAGTGTGTTCTTCTATCTTTTTCTTTTCTAGAGTCTAATATTTATTCAGCATGTCAATTAGATGACTAGATGACAGAATTTAGTGAGTTCTCCCTGGCTGCAGAGTGATATTTGGTGTATGTGGTGGGGGGAGGGAGTTTGTCTTTTCAGCAGTGTGAGCACAGATGCTATCTTTAAAACAGAGAGTTCAAAAGTAAGTTGCATTAAGCACCTCTTAATGCTAAGGATTGTTGTGGTTGCATATATTTCTGAAATAACAAGGTAGATGAATGAGAAAGTGCTAAATAAAACATTAGCTGCACTCAGTAAAAAACAAAAAACAAAAACAAACAAAAACATAAACAAAAAACGCTGTTCAGAAGAGTGATGGAAACACATTGGAAACATTTGTCATTCCTAAGTTCATTGTCCTATCACTAAACAAGCTATTGAAAGCCAGGTCAGCAGAACAGCTGTGAAAAAAGGCAAGGAGCTGGTTGTGTTTCTTGACCTGCAGCTACTCTGGTGCATTCATAAGCCACTGGTGGTCTATGGAATGTCACTGGTCTTGCATAGGATGAGAATAATCATTGCCAAGTACTGTGGCCATCTGATAGAAGAATTTAATATCTGTTGAACTTCATATTTCTTAACTCAAGGCTTATATTTTTAGGCCTTTTTACTTTATAATAATTCCTTTTCATTATTTTAAATAAAGACACTAGTCCATAATAGATCAGAAATTAGAAACAAAAAGGAAACTGACCCTTGGGCATAGAGAAGCACTGCTCTGGACCACATCAACAACTCCTCTGGAAATATCTAAGTGGTATATATGGGTTTTTAAAAAATTTTTTTTAATATTTTATTATTTTGTGTGTATGCGTGTATTGTCTGCATGTAGGTAAGTGCACCCGTGTCATGCAATGCACATGGAGGACAGAAGAGGCTGTCAGGTCCCTTGGAACTGGAGTTACTGAAAGTTGTTAGCTGCCATGTGGGTGCTGGGATTCGAACCCGGGTCTTCTGCAAGAACAGTCAGTGTTCTTAACTGCTGAGCCATCTCTCCAGCCAGCCCCTTATTATTTTATTTTACGTGTATGTGTATATTGCCTAGGTGTAGGCAAGTGCAGCCATGTCGTGCAATACCCGCAGAGATCAGAAGAAGCTGTCGGATCCCCTGGGACTGGAGTTATGGCCATTTGTTAGCCACCATGTGAATGCTGAGATTTGAACCCAGGTCTTCTGCAGGAATAGCCAGTGCTCTTAACTGCTGAGCCATCTCTCCAGCCTCTAAATAGTAGATATGCTTTTATTTGTGGGTCATATAATCTCAACTGCAGCTAATAACTCAGTTGCCAAAACAGTCATGAACAATACAGAGATGAGTTGACATGGTCATATCCCAATAAAACTATTTATAAAAGTGACCAGTAACAATTGCTGTAGTCCAATTCTTTTCAACTTTACTGAGCTATCAACCCATGAAAGTTTGATTCAACATTTGTAGGGCAAGCCATAAGGTCTGTTTCTGACCATCTCTGCTGTTGCTGCTGCTGCTGCTGGTGATGATGATGATGGTGTTGATGGTGATTTATGGAGTCACTTTGTGCCAAATCTTGATGAAGATCTCTGGAGTTGAAATTCCAGTGGCAGGATCATTTACTAGCAGAGTAACTGTGAAAAAGGCTATATATCTTTCAAACTTCAATTTTTTCAATTGAAAATGAAGATGGTAATTTCTGGTCAATTTAATTTCTGAAAAATTTTAATAAGTTTTATGGAAATGCTGAAAGATATGTTGTAGATGTGAGGCTTTTCCATCGTCCTTCATTTTCTTTTAAAACCTACAGTTTAGGCTGTGAGAGCACAGATGTGCAGGTGACCTTTTACTCTCACATGATAGTGGCTAATTTTCACTTCAGGCATCCTACTCACAAATCCACACTCTTAACTGTGGTTAGTTAGATCTGAAGAACCTTTGTTTTTATTAGTCCATACCACAGAGGTGGCACAGGGACACAAGCCAAAAGCTGTTACATAATATGACTTAAAAGCCATGTTTATACTGGTATTTAAAAACAGTATTTATTGTAAAAATGAATACAGTTCAATAAGTAGCTTAAAGGCTCCATGTATGAAAAATGTACACATGTAAATGTAAACAACCCAGCGGCTTAACAGCCTCCCTCTTCAGAGGGAATCTCTCATCTAGAATACCCCAGTCTTGCCCTTCACCTGAGAGAAGCCAGCTGTGCTCAACGGGGGTTCACTGATACAGTTGTCAGAGCAGTGTTGTATTCTTTCTTCATTGCAGAGACACTTTCTTGTCAGGCTTTGTCGGTGTTCCTGTTTGAGACAGCGAAGCACAAGAAGTTCACTAAATTATACAACAGGCTGTATGACTAGCATTTTTGTGCCTGCTTGAAAATAGACTCTTGTATGTGGGGGAAAATGCAGAATAAAACTTGCTTGCAGCTTCTCGGTAGTGAAGCTGTGAGGAAAGAGACACGAGAGCCTGCCCCCGATTTCCCTGCCTGTTTGGTCATGAATGACCAAATAATTGCTACAGACCACCTGACAGACAGGTATTATTATTATCTTTTGTAGTTTTTGAGACAGTCTCTCGCATAACCCAGGCTAGACTCCAGTTTTGCTGTTTTGATTTTGGTTTTGGTTTGAGGCAATGTCTCACTATGTAACCCTTACTGGCCTGAAACTTTCTATGTAGACCAGGCTGGTCTTGAACTCTGCCTCTACCACTGAAGGGCTCAAATATTGGGACTAAAGGCAAGTGCCAGTTGTTATCTTTATGCTACAGGGTCATATTAAACATTAACACTTCTTTTCACTCTTTTTCTAAAGGAAGGTGTGAAGAAGCCATCGGATTACTGAGAGAAGTCACACCCAGCTCTGTTGGAACATGGACAAGAAAGGGATCCTATTACGGAAGATAGTCACACTGGGAAGGGCAAGGACAGGACCACTTGCTCTTTGGTCTATAACACTAAGTTGTGATAAGACCCTTTGTACCTGACATTTGTAGGAAATAGCTTTATCTAGAATTGAAAGAGAAGTGATCCTCTAGGATTGAAAAATAGAAAGATTAGCATTTCTGAGAAAGATGTCTTTGGGAAATAGAAACGAAGGTTGGGGTCTTAAATGTGGAGGGTGACTGAACCAATTTTGGCAGTGGTTCTCTAGACCAGTGGCTACTCAAGACATAGCTCTGCATGTAAAGGAGACATTCTACCCCTGTGAACAGAGCCCAGAAGGTGGCATGTAGTTGAGGATTCCGCCTTCATCTTGGCATTCCAAATTTGATATCCAGGTCCCTTTATGACATACACTCCAAATCTTTCATGTGTGTATGTGCTTCTGTGTGTGTGTGTGTGTGTGTGTGTGTGTGTGTGTGTGTGTGTGTGGAGAGAGAGACAGAGAGACAGACAGAGAGAGAGAGAGAGAAAGAGAGAGAGACTATATAAGGAGATAGAGGTCAACTTCAGGAGTCATGCCTTGGGTGCTGTTCACCTTTTTTTAGGAAAAACAAGGTCTCCCTGGAACTTGCCAAGTAGGCTGGGCAGGCTGGCCAGAATGCCTTAGGTATCCATCTGTCTCTACCTCCCTAGTGCCAACATTTTGAAATTTATTTTTTGAGAATTTAATATATCAGCATTGATTTTATATCATTTTCAACCCTCCCTCTCATCCATTCAAGTGCCCCCACACCCCCTCACTCCCTCTCAATTTTTTGATCTCATCTTTATTTGCTATTGTGATACACACACACACACAAGCACAAACACACACACACACACATACACACACACGCATATATATATATATAATCTCCACAGTGTTGCTCATATGTACATGTGTTTACAGATTGGATAGCCTATCAGAGAGCTGGTCCCTAGACAAAAACGATTCTTCCTCTCTCACCAGCAAATAGTCACAGAAACCAGGTAAGTAGAAAGAGGCCATAGAGGAAGAGGGAAAGGAGGTCTAGAGAAGGAGTTAGTAGGACACAGGCACTATGGAGGGAAATGGGAAAAATGAGGGGGGAAGACTTCAACTGATGAGGAAGAAAGGAGGTAATACAGAGGGAGAAGGACTAAAGAAAGAAAAATAATTTTAAGGATGCTTGAAAATATCATAGGGATATATTATTTTATTTTTCTATATTTTGTTATGCTTATTTTATGTGTATGAGTGTATTGCCTGCACGTTCATTAGTGCACCTGTGTCTGTGTCAGGCAATGCCCATGGAAGTCAGAAGAGGGTATCGGATCCCCTGGAACAGGAGTTAAAGACTGGGCAGTTGTTAGCTACTATGTGCATGCTGGGAACTGAACCTGGATCCTCTACAAGAGCAGCCAGTGTTCTTAACCACTGAGCCATCTCTCCAGTGCAGGAAAATGTTATTTTTATAAGCTTACTTAAAATATGTGTATAATATAATAGATATGCACATGTATCTCAAATGGAGCTATGCCACATGGTATGACAATGAGCACCCAAGAGCCATAGGCTATCTAACAACAATCCAAATGCCAGGCATGGGAAACCTCCCTTTGAGATGTTGGTCAGGGTAGTCCAAGAATCCCCCAAAATAATATAAGCTATTGTCATTGCCATTGGGTGGACTCCCAAAACTTGAAGGTAAGACCCTGTTGCTGAAGACAGCACACCTTGGACACAGGACTTGGAGGAATTGAGCTGGAACTAACCTAGAAGCCTCTTCCCTGAGGATTAGTACTCATAGTATGAGAAGGTTTTATGTAAGCACTCAGCATTTTTTGCAAATATGGGGTTCTGAGGCTTGAATTCAGGTTCTCATGTTTGCAAAGCAACCACTTTACCAACTGAGCTGTCTTCCCAGTCCCTCCTACTCTAAGTCATTCTTTCTACGTGTAGCTGTAGACAGGTGTAAACAACCTTAATCTTGGAGACAGACAACCTTGTGAAGATTGAACAAAATATATGATGTGTTTCAAAACACCTCTGAGCGCTTGAATGAGCTTAGTATGAATCTTCGTGGAAGAAAGAAAAGAATGGGATGTGGGTGTCTGCACTGTTTTGAGCACACATATACACACAAATAAAATTACTACTAAAGTAATAAAATAAGTAAAAGATGTGATCATGCTAACATCCTTCACTTAAGAGGGACTTTATACATTTGTGGTAGGACCCAAATGAAATAGCAAATGCCTAGTTCCTTGAAAAATGGAAGCTGAAATAATAGTAGTAACAAAGTCCTCATAGGTGACATACATTACACTGTGTATTATAAATTGGTGTAGAAGCATTCTTGACATGACTATAGCCACTTGAATTACAATCTCCATGAGTGTCTCTGAGTGACACTGGTGGGTTTTCCCTTCATAGTTCCCAGCATACCACAAATAACAGAATTATTATAGAGCTAAATGGAAGGTTATTGTACACCCTGACGTTGTAAATGCCAGAAGTTTACTTGATGTTCATGACATTAGCTGGAGATAAATCAAATATCTTACAACCTGCATGAAATCACTTTCAGTCTAGTTATTTTGTAAACTCTCTTATTCTCTTATTATGGCTGTCCACTGGTCTTGCTGTTACCTGGGGTTGTGCTTCTGTCAGAAGTCTCTTGGGAAACTGCACTCTCTTTATCTCTCAGCACCTTGTGATCATCTATCATACACCAGGACCAGGCTGCTCTGTGATGATTGGCAGTTTTGATGTCAGGTAATTTAAAAGCGCTAGGTAACAATTGCCCTCTTTAGTTTAATTTGTGCTTTTTGAATTTCCTTATTCAGAGGACTGTTGTGAGTTGGTCAAAAATTTTTTAATGTATTATTATTATTATTATTATTATTGTTATTGATTGTGAGTGCGGGTACTCATGCCATGGCATAGGTATGGAAGTAAGAGGACAATTTGTGGAGTTAATTTTCTCCTTCCACCTTTAATGTGAGTTTCAAAAATGGAATCTAGATCATCAGACTTGAGCAGCAAGCACTTTACCCATTGAGCCATCTCACTGGTCCAAGATATGTTCAACATGAACGCCCAATAATTTTGTATGTTTCATTACATACATTGGGCATTGACCAATACAGTTATGGTAAAGTCATTAAAGCACACCCTAAGCCAATAGGGATGGCATCCTTAGAAGAAGAGAGAAACTTTGTAGAAAGAGTAGGATGGGACTATCAGAAACAAAGACTGGAACGGTGCTGTTGCAAACTGGGGAATACCTGGAGCTCTGAGAGGATGGGGTGTCCAAGGGAAGATGGCCTCATAGCATAGTCCTAACACTGTGATTACAGGCTTGAGGTTGTCAGAATTTTGCAAGAATTAAATTTTAATTGTTTCAAACTACAGAATTTGTAATAGTTATGATAGCCTTGGAGAACTAATAATTAATTACAAGGGCTAATCAATTTTAAAAATGGAGTTTTCCTCCCACTCAGAGAATCATCAGAATCATGGACAAGGTACTGAAGGGTAGAAAAAAATTCCAAAACAGCACCATCTGGGGACCAAGTACTCAAAGATGGGACATCTAGACCTCATCAGCAACTAGACAATTGATTTTTCCTTCTAAGGAAGCAACCACATCTAAGGTCCACTTAACGAGAGAGAACCGGGTTGTCGCTGAGTCTGCACACAGCTTGTGCTTCATGGGATTTGAAACCTGTGGGAAAGAACACGGAGCTTGCTAGAGTGAAAACGAGGCCTTACCTTCTTTTTTTATATATATTTTTATTTAGCATTTTTATCTTTTATGTGTACGAGTGCATTGCCTGCATGTATGTGCTGCACCCGTGTGGTGCAAGGCTTCGGAAGTCAGAAGAGGGTGTCGGATTCCCCTGGAACTGGAGATAAGGACAGTTTGTAGCTGCCATGTGGGTCCTGGGAACCGAACCCGGGTCCTCTGCAAGAGCAGTCAGTGTTCTTAACCGTTGAGTCATCTCTCCAGCCCAAGGCTTTACCTTCTTGCATGCCCCCCCTCAACCTTCACAGAGCTCTTATTCAGAGTGAAAGGAAAATGGGCTGGAGAGACTCCACAGTTTTTAAAGGCTAAGGCTGACAACCAAAATGTCAGAATGAGAGGGGCAGCTCCAAAGAAAAGAAGAATTGAGAAGCCTGTTCTGAGACCTGAGATGGAAATACCAGCAAGAAAATCTTTGGACTTAGTTTCCTAGCAACGAAAGTCAGTGTACTTTTGGCATTTTGTTTTCACTCCTTGAAAACAGGGACTCCTTGAAGAGTCTGAGTGATCGAGAAAGATTAAGAAGGATGAACTTACTGGTTGCTGACATTACATTAAACTGCCGTCTTTTAACAAAAATAAACCATCAAACACCTGTGAGCTTACTAAATCAATGTATTTTCAATGATCAAAGAACAAAATTTGGCTCTGCAATTAAATTTGTAAATGGAGCTTTAAAGTTATGAACTGACATGAGTCAGTTTGTACATTCAGGACTCTGAGATATCAGAAGCAAACTAGCCCCAGGGGAGGATCCCTGAGGACTTCTTCTTGCACACTGTGCCAGCCAGGAGGAATGCAACATCAGAGGGGTTCAGAATATATCTGTCACAGTGCAAACACATATGAGTAGGCAGACCTAAAACATTATCTGCAATGTCCTTTCCACTTGTGCAATGCTCCAGTTCCAGACTTTTCATGCATGCTCAAGCATTTTGCATGAAATATGAAATATTCTTTCAGCACAGATGTAATGCTACTCCTGTAGCAGGGTTTGGTTCACTTTTTTATCACAATTCAGGTCCAAGATTTTGTTCTTTCTCTCTATCTCTCTGTCTCTCTCTGTCTCTGTCTCTCTATATATACATGTGCATGTATGTGTGAATGAGTGCATGTGAGAGTATGTGTGGAGAGCAGAGGTTGACACTGGGTGTCTTCCTCAACCATTCTCTACCTTATTTTTAGATACAGGGTTTTCACTGAACCTGGAATTGGTGAGAGTGGCTAGCCACTAAGCTGTAGGAATCCTTCTGTCTCTGCCTCCCCAGTGCTAGGATTACAGATACCCACTACCATGCCTAGCTTTTTAAGTGGATATTGGAGAGCTGAACCCAGATCCTCATGCTTGCATAGCAAGCACTTTGCTGACTGAGTCATCTCCCCAACTCCACATTTGGGATTTTGGAATGAGTTCTATAGTATTCTGAAGTGATGGTACTCAGGACTAAATTGAAATCCTTGATCTCAAGGAGTAGGCCAAGTAAGGGTGGAGATGCTCATGCAATGTTTCTATCCAATTCACAGACATCAGGTGCCATTAATTTTACCAGCTGAAAATTATTTCTAGCCATGTATAATGGCTAATATCTATATACCCAGTACTATTGGAGGTTGAGACAGGAGGATTGCTGAGTCTTAAACCATCTCGGGATACATATCAAGTTCCTGTGTCAATAATAAATAAATAAACTTGGAAATTAGTTCTAGTGTTTTTTGATGGCTACTAGAAACTTATAGAAGTTAGCCCTGGAATCTAATTTCAGTCTTTAAGATAGTAGCAGGGGCTAGGGATGTTGTTCAGGGTAGAATGTTTTGCCTGGTATGTATAAACCCTTATCTTCAGTCTCTTGTGTCACAAAAAAAGCCTGAAATTTTAAAAAGAGACCCAGGATGGATCCACCAGTAAATGTACTTGTGGTCCAAGCTTGACCACTTAAGTTTGTTCCAGGAACTCAAGGTAGAAGGAGACGATAACTTCTGAAAGTTGTCCTTTGACTTCCATACATGCACACACACACTCACACATACACACACACACACACACACACACACACACACACCAGTAATAACAATAATAATAAATAATTTTTAAAAGAGAGCAGCAAAGTATGCTCAAAACTTGTATATCTGATTAAAATACGTACTAAAACCCTGGCTGACTCATTCTTCATTCTCAGAGTATATAGAAAGCTAATTTTTCTACATATATACCACATTGTTTAAAATTTTTAAATTAAATTCTAACCATTTTAACTTCTCTCCTCCTTGCTCCATGAAGATGGTTATTTTTCTTAGTTATTTAAATTTTTCAATTTTTCACACAAAAGAATAGTGATAGACTTGGATTGTGCATGGGGAGGAAATAAACAGAAATCACCTTTATTTCAAAATATTATTTTATTGAATTTTGTGTATTTCATACACAACATCTTAATCATCTTTATACCCCTTCCTAATCGCACCCTCCAATAGCCCCAGTGGATTTCATGTATTCTATCATTTATGTTAAAGACTATAGAGTCAAGTTAGTGTCCCCAGATATCCCTCAGTGCAAGTTCATCCACTGGGGTCTACTCAGCCTATCTAGAGTCATTCCCTTAAAGAAGATCTGCTCTTCCTCACCCAATAGTAATCAGTTTCCCAATAGTCCTTCAACTAAGATTGGGGCCTGCTGCCCATTTCCACAGTTCTGTGATGGGTTTTTGTTTGAGTTTACATGGGTCTTGTGCATGCTTTCACTATTGCTGTGAGTTCATATGAACAAGGTCCCAGGACCCTGTAAGACTCTACTTCCATATTGTCATGCACCTCTTCCTCTGGCTCTTACAATATTTCCGCTCCATCTTCCACAATGGTCCCAGAGTCCTGGGTTCATTACCCTCTGTTGCATGAGGGAGTTTCATTGATGAGAGTTGAGAGATGCATTAGTGTTCTCTCTATCCCTTGTTTCATTATGTTCTGTGAGCCTTAGCCATAGAGGTTCCATTGTAGAATGTGTCATTTGGAGTTAGGAATTTCACAGACACTTAATCTCTGTGTGTGGAACTCTGTAATAGTCACTGTCTGTTGCAAAAGAAGCTTCTTTGATGAGTGGTGACTGTCATACTTGTCTGTAAATACAAGGATCCATATTTAGCTTACAGTAAGAAATCACATTTGTCCAGCTGATTATTGCTAGGTGAGAAAGAGCTGATCTTCCTAAAGCAAGGTGCTTTAGATAAGCTGACAAGACCTCAGTAGATGAACTTGTACTGACAAAAGTCTGGGGACATTAACTTGACACAATAGGCCTTAACGCAAATGAAGAAATGTATGAATTCCAGTGGGAGAGCTGTGGGAGGATGCCACTGGGGACAGGGGCATAAAGATGATTAAGATTGATTAAGATGTTCAGTATGAAATACACAAAAAACTCAATAAAAACAAATTTTAAAAAATTACATTTGTCTAGGGATGTGATAGCCTTGGGGTTTTTGCTAAGATTTATGACCTCCAGTCACATGTATTTGGTTATGTTTACAGTACAATACATGAGTTCCCTCCCATCGAGTGGGCTTTAAGTCCAATTAGGTAGCTGTTGATTACTCCCATGGAACTGATATTTGGAAGTCATCTCCTTTGGCTTAGTATACCCTTCGCAATATACCCAGTAAAGTAATCTGCCTTTGTCACAACCCCATTAGTTAATTGGGGAAGAGAATTCTGAGCAACCTATACTTTAAAAAGAAACTTCCTTTTAAAAATTAGTGTTTCTTTTCAAAATTAGTATTAACATATAATTGTCAAGTTAATGGGTTCATTGTGATAGTTCCATGCACAAATGCATCATGTGCTGATCATGTACATCTCTCTTCTGTGCTTCCTCTCCTTCCTTCAGATTCTTCATAGTCCTTAGTCATACAACTTAAATTTTCAGCATTACATATTTTTTTTAATTTATTTATTATTTTTGTTTTATGTGTATGCATGTATTATCTGCATGTAAGTAAGTGCACCTGTGTCATGCAATGCCCGTGGAGAACAGAAGAGGCTGTTGGATCCCCTGGAATTGGAGTTACGGACAGTTGTTAGCTGCCATGTGGGTGCTGGATTCAAACCCGGGTTTTCTGCAAGAACAACCAGTGTTCTTAACCGCTTAGCCATCTCTCCAGCCCGGCATTACATATTTTTTAAGTTTCCATATGTGAGAGAGCATAGGACACTAGCTATTCTGTGTCTAAGTTATTCTAAATTTATACTGTCCTCCAGATCTACTCATTTTGCTACAAATGGCAGAATTTCATTGTTATGGCTGAATAACACTCCATTGTATATCTATCATCACATTTCATTTATATGTCCATTTGTTAATGGCTATATAGATTTATTCCATATCTTAACTATTGTGTAACATGGAATATACCTCTCTTTGAGTTTAGTATCAGTGTTTACAAGGTAAAGTAAAAGATAAGACTACAGTATCCTAAGTGGCCACTGCTGTATCTCACCAGGTGATAATTACTTTGTCAAACTAAATGAGCCTAGAGACAGTTTCTGGACTTATAATACTCAGAATTGAATTTGCCAATGTTCTGGAATTGATTATATTTGGGGACATCTATTAAGACTCATTAAACAACCCAGTGATTAACCAGAAAAATAATTACTTCACAATTAAAAGCACAATTGCTAACTGAGCATGATTTTAGCATTAATTTGGTGCTTTTTCTCCTAGTTGGAAAACTTTTGAGAAAATTAAATATGAGATTCTAGTTGAAGAAGCAATTAAAACTGATGGACTTAGTTATATGACACATGCATTTTGCCATTAGTCTCTGCCAGGCTGATACTATTACCAAGGAGACTATTTCTTCTTCTTGACCCGACTGGCAAGTGAACTCCTGTCTCACTCCCACAGAGCTAAGATGGGCACTGACAGCTATTGTCTTTAGAAGTCCCCTTTTCTGTTTCCATGGATAAGAACCTCCCTTCTAAGAAATAATCTCTGCTTTAGATCTAAAAGTTAAGATGAAATCTGATGACTGTTAGGCCCCAACAACATGGTATATTCATATTTACTCATTTTAGTGTTTAATTCATATGACAAGTTTTTACTTGACAGAATGAATTAATGTAGGCACCTCTTGTAGTGCCATGTAAAATTTATAAGCAACAGTATCATTCTCATCAATACAAAAAACAGAAATGTGATCTCAGAAATGAAAACTTATGAGAAGGTTAGTAGGACAAAATCTAGGATAGGGAGATGACTAGCAATCAGCGCACACAAGTGGAATTGATCCATGAGTGACAGCTGCTCAAGCGGCTCCGGAAAGAGCTTGAAAACAGTGCTACAAAAAGGCCCAGAGAGTCTTCAGATAAATGAGTTAATGGACATTGTCACCCTTGGCTCTGAGCTCATTCTCTCTGTCTAAACTTGCCATTTTGACTCAGTTTCCTGCTGTTAGAGGAGAGGGGGTCCCAACAACTTCCTATAAGTCGGTCAGTGAATCATAGGGAAGGACCAGAGGAACCCAGTATAATATGAACCATTGCCAGTAGCTTCATCTCTAGCCTGCAGGACGGAAGGTTTACACTCTAGCCCCCCTCCCCAATAGTACAGCACTTAGTTGTACCCATTTTCCCTCTCACCAGGAATAGCTTCATGAATGAGTAACATCAGGCGAGGAGAAGAGGATGAAAAACTTAGGGGACAGAGCTTGCAAAATTAATTAGAAAAGAAGGATAAATAGTTTTGCTAAATCCCAGAGCTGTAAGTAACCTACTTTTGAAATATATGCATGCATTTAAAAACTTCTGTTAAATCTAGTTTGTTCTACTATGCTCTGATTATTTGCTTGGCTTTTGAAATATGATATTCTCATTAGAGGCATTAGCCTACTTGAAAACTTTACTACATTTTCAAAGCACATTATAATACTGTGTTCTTTGCTTTACTTCGATTCTAGAAAGATTCACAATAAAAAAGAAGCAAATAGTCTTTTAACTTTTAATTGTGTTTTAGTTTTTGTAGCCTGGTTTGTTTTAACATATGACTTCATTTTCACCAAGGTATACTTACCACAAATAAGGGATTTTTGTTATAATTAAGTCAGTTCTGACACTAGCTGTGTTACCCAGAATCACACATTAACAACATTCAAAACATTAATAAAAATTCTCAATTTTCCACAAAAAGTAAGTCTTCTTCTTTTTAACTTTAAAAAAAAAAAAAACTATATGCATGTAAGGTGCTTTGATCAAATCCAATGCCCACTTCCTCCAACACCTCCCACATCTCCCCATCACTTTTTTCTGACAACTTTGTGTAGTCTTTCTTTCTTCCTTTCTTTTTCTTCCTTTCTTTCTTTTTGAAAAATTATTTATTTAATAACCGCATACTTAGAAGAAGTATTTCATTACAACAGCATTGACATAGTCAATAATAATTTCAAGAGTTAAGATGCATCTCTTTCAAAATTGGCTGTAAATTTTTAGGTTTACAGTTGAATTATTACAGTTATACAATATTGTACTCAGTATAAACCCTATAAGACACAAAATTAAATGAGATTTTAACCTTTAAAAAAGATCTCCATTTCATTATTAAAACACACAGTTTTCATACAGAAAAATTCATTTTTAATGCAATTGACATTAAGATGTTTGCACATGTGTTTCTAATCTCTATATATCTGATTATTACTAGTCACAGTCTGTTACTTTCTGAGCTCCTTGGTATCTGAGCATGGATAAAAAGTTGTCAGGTACTAAAGTGACCATCCTACCAAAAGTCATTTATAGATTCAATGCAATGCCAATCAAAATCCCCATGACATGTTTCACAGAATTGGAAAAAAACATCCTATGATTCATATGGAAGCACAAAAGCCCTCAACAGCCAAAACAACCCTGAGCACTAAGAGAAATGCTGGGGGGATTACTATACCAGATTTTAAGCTGTATTACAGAGCCATCATCATAAAAAACAACATGGTACTAGCACAAAAATAGACCCATAGATCAATGGAACAAAATTGAAGACCCAAATATGAGTAAATGTAATTTCAGCCCCCTGATATTTGACAAAGAGGCCAAGAATATTCACTGGAGGAAAAACAGCATGTTCAGCAAATGGGGCTGGCAAAACTAGATCTCCACTTGTAGAAGAATGAAACTAACCCCCTATCTTTCACCCTGCACAAAAATCAATTCCAAATGGCTCAAAGACCTCAGTGTAAAGCCTGAAACTCTGAAACTCTTAGAAGAAAACATTGGGAAAAACCTACCAGATATAGGTGTAGGAAAGGACTTTCTAAACCGGACACCGATAGCCCAGGAAACAAGGGCAAGAATTAACATGTGGGACCTCATCAAACTAAAAAGCTTCTGTACATCCGACACAATGGGAGAAAATCTTCACCAGCAACACATCTGACAGAGGTTTAATATCCAGAATATATAACGAACTCAAAAAATAGAGAATCAAGACAAGAAATAACCCAATCAAAAGTTGGGGTAAGGAGCTGAACAGAGTTCTCAAAAGAAGAAGTAAAGATGGCTATGAAGCATCTTAAAAGATGTTCAACATCACTAATAATTGGGGAAATGCAAATTTAAACCACTTTAAGATTTCATCTTACCCCAGTCAGACTGGCTAAGATCAAGAGAACAAATGACACCAAATGTTGGAGAGGATGTGGGGAAAGGGGAACACTCATCCACTGCTACTGGAGATGCAAACTTGCTCAACCCCTATGGAAAGCAGTGTGGAGAACTTTTAAAATACTATAAATGAACCTGCCATTTGACCCAGTTATACCACTCCTTGGCATATACCCAAAGAACTCATCCTATTGCAGAGACCCGTGTACATCCATGTTTGTTGCTGCTCTTTTCACAATAGCTAAGAGATGGAAGCAACCTAAGTGTCCCTCAGTTGATGAGCGGATAATGAAAATGTGGTTCATTTATATGATGTAGTTTTACTCAGCAGTAAAGGAAGATGAAATCATGAAATTTGCAGGTAAATGGGCGGAACTAAAAACTGTTATACTAAGTGAAGTAACAGACTCAGAAAAAAAAATCGGCATATGTTCTCCTTCATACATGGATCCTAGAACCAAACCCAGATAAGTGAACATGTATCCAGACACAACTACAGGAACCAGGATAATGGAAAGGAAACAGGGAGGTAAAGGAAAAGAAAGAACCTGAAAGAGAACAGTAGGAAACAGGCCTTAATAAGGGAGATATGGATAGTCTTCTTTTAATCCAGATCAAGGCAGAGGGGTTTTTAAATACATGTCTTATCATCACACTGTCCTATTTTTGACTGGTCAGTGACTACCAAAGTGTTCCAGAATCAGATTCACTGTCCTGCTCACCTCTCCAGTCCCTTGTTTCACAGTGCCTCATGCTGTGCTCCTTTTCTGTGCTCCAGTCATACTGAAAATTTGCGGTCCCGTGGATGTGCCACGCTTGTTCTTCCCTTTGGTGCGTGCTGACTGTTCCCTTCACCTGCTTTTCTAGGTCGTCATCACACCACCTCCCCTCCCTCTGGTTAAGGCAACTTTTCATTCAATCTTTGTAGGACCCTATCAACACTGACCACATAGGACTTCAACTGCCTGTGTACTCGAACCTCCAAAAACACTTGTTGAATGAAGAACTGAATGAGTAGTTCATTAGTCCACTTATAATGAACAGGAAAATGGTTTCTACTCATGAGATAATCCGTCACAGATTTCATTCCTATGGTCCAAAATTTGAGTTTGAGTAATTTTCTTATAAATTTTTAGAGATTTGATGCTTTGAAAATATCATTTAACTGTAGATTACAATCTTAAAATTTAGGTTTCTGAATTAAATGCAAGGTAAACATAAGCTTGTTAGTATTTAGTCATCAATAGTTTAAGAATGCTTTAGAGAACCTAATGATCCCTTGGTGGGGTATTTTTAGATCTGTATTTCTTGGTATCCTGTTTCCATCCTCCCTTTCTTTTCTCTCCTATTTTACTTCCTTCAAGTTGTTTCATGTTGAGAATTTCCTCTCATACATTGAAAAGTACAAGAAAGTACAAATCAAAGTACTATCAACTTTTGCTGTTTTCCTCTGGTAACATATATTCTACAGACGATCAACTATGTGGTGGGGAGTTGAAGGGAGAGTGTCTGATAAAGGGATTATTTGATTTGCAAATGTCTACAAGTAGAAAAAAGGAAATCGTGATGAATGAATTCATTTTCAGCCCTCTACTCTGTTTTTCTGAATGTGAATTTTGATCTATATGTTAAAAGGTCCTATCATGTTTTTGACTCTTAAAAAACAACTAGTATTTGCAAGCCATTTTCTTTTGATTATGACCTAAATTATGCTTTATATTTTCTTCATAATCTGTGCCATCTGAAAACTGATTCAAAAGCAAGTTACTATATTTCTTTGATTCTAAAACACCATTTGAGAGGATAAAATATTATCCCATTTAATGACTATACTGATTGTAAGACACATCACAGTTTTAGAATATTAAAAATATAAAAATGTGCATTTTGAAATCAAAGGGATAACAAGTATTTTTCCCTGCCAGAAATCAAGCTTCATTCTGTGTTCCTTGCTATATAAGTATATTCTACTTTTTTTCCATTTAAATGTGTGGGACAGACACAGAGAATTTCAGCTAGTTTCTAAATAAGGCTAAATGAAGGGCTTGGTTTCTCCACAGTGAAGAAATGATAGTTCTTCAAATGGTTCTTGTCAAAGTCTCATGGTCTCCTGTCTGCTCAAATACAGGTTTTATTTCCTCCTGGCCAACCATTTCAGTTTGGGTATTTTGCTGTCTATCACTTGACTGTAGTGTATTTTTGTTACCTCTTATTTCATCCAGACATGTGCCAGGGCCCAGGGAGAACTTCAGATTGGGACAAAATATTACTTTAGGACCCACATTACCATTTAAGAATCATGTTGGTCTAAAGTTTGGCTTATTAGACCATTCGTATCACTCATCACATGCATTGATCAGTTAATCAGATTAGTGTTTTACCATTGCCTTAATGTTTTTTAAAGTGTCAGTAAAGAGTCAGCCACACCAGAATTTCTTGGTGGTGACAGAAATGTTGATTTTTGAGGCCGGAGAGATGACTCGGCATTTAAGAGCATTTGCTCTATAGTTCCCAGCACCCACATCAAGTGACTCACAACTGCTTGTAACTCTAGTTCCTGGGCATCTAGCATTTGGCCTCTGTGGGCACCTATATACACAGAACATATGCACAGAGACACACACATACTATAAATAAAGATAAATTTTATAAAATGATTCCTGGGCTCAACAGAAACTGCCTATATTCAAATATCAAAGGCTGGGCCCTGGAATAGGTATTTCCAGAAAGTTCTCCAGGAGATTCTTTTACCTACTGATGTTTGAGAGCGTTTTTTAGAATAGACTCCGGTGCGAGAGGTTTGAATTTCCTCTAAGAGCAAGGTTATCTTAAGCAAACTAGCTAAATTATTTGTGCTTTAGTTTCCTTTTCTGCAAAATGGAATATTAGTATCTTCCTTACAAGAATTCTTTCACACTAATGAGCAAATCTGTGCACAGCTCTTAAGCAGTGTTTGTCATGTAATAGAAGAGTGATACACATGACTTTCTAAATATTCATAGTAAACAGATGGACAGACAGACATGCATGCATTTAATATCCATTGAACACCCATTGTGTTCCACGCATGCCTACCAGGCAAAAAAGGTTTGCATTCTATTGGAGAAATAACATGCCAGTGCATAAATACATGCTTTCCTTTCAATCATCAGGGTAGGTGATATTATCCCCTTCCTTTTAGAGAAAGGAAAACAGAGCCAGAAAGAGGTTAAATAACTAGTCGAGTCAAATGGAGCTGTTTAGTGAACATGACCAGTCAGGCCACCCCCCAGGGATCATTTCACTGCCTCATCCCAACAGGGAGAACACTCTACTGACCAAAGCTGTGCATTCTTGACTAAATAAGGATCTATCAGGAGTACACAGGATTCAGATTTTGTAAGTAGGCAACAATAGGCATTCCTACAGATGTCAGAGTTTGATGAAAGATTATTCTTCCCCTAAGGGTTTGGCTTAGATTTTTTTTTATATTTACAGGGAATGGAGAGACTCAGAATTGAATTTTAAATAGATGCAAGTTTTATTCACATTTAAATATTGTTTAAACTCCAGTAACTGGAAGATAAACCACCCTGCCGGTGCCAAATGGCTAGGTTAAACCCCTTAAGTCTATAATCACTGTCAGCTGGCAGACAACCTGATGGGCAGGCTTTTTGGGGTTGGGCTGGATTTCATATATTTTTTCTTGAAAGAAGAAAGTTATTTAAGGTGTGGTAACCATGAATAGTGCCTTGTATTTACATGAAACCTCTCCTTAAAATGTTGACAGATTTTATCACTCCAGCTCCCTTTTAGTTTGGGATTTGTGGATAGGGATGATGACTAAGAATCAAGATGAGGAAAGTATCAAATCTAAGTTCCATGATGCCATTTGCTCACAAGTGGGATGGATTTAAAACTGCAGTAAGAAGATAACATCTGAGATATTGCACCATTTTGTTTCCAGAGATAATGCCTTTCATGACTATCTTTAAAACACTTTGGAAGAATGGTGGTTCTTCTATAGGAGTGTGTCTATAATATAAACCAGCTTGTGGGGAGGAGACATGAATATTATAATTTCTATTTGCTGTTTGGTATATGAATTAAAGTATACAGCTAGTACTCTTCAACCTTTATTTTATCATGAATTGTATAAGTAATTTTTTAAATGGACAAGTTAATTTTAAAGAAAGTTACCCCTGAGACTTTTTGGTATATGAAGAACATTTACATATAAGCCCATTTTTTGAAAATTTAAAGTTAATGTGAATGAAGTATCCTTAGAAAGGTCTTGAAATGCACAACTTTGAAAAATATTTATATTACATATCTTTTACTTGTTCTTTGAGAATTTTAGACATATATGCATGCATTTTGATCCTATCCACCCCTACTCCCCACTCCCTCCAACTCCTCCCAGACTCTCCTGATCATATTCCCCTCCCAACTTTGTGCCCTTCTTTCTGAACCAGCTGTGTCTAATTAGTGCTTCCCATGTTTGCATAGGTGTAGGGCCATGCACTGGAGCATGGGCAATCTACCAGGAGCTACAACCCTGAAGAAAAATTACTCTCCTTCCCTAGCAACCATCAACTGCCAATAGCCCCTCAGCTCGCTTATGCTCTGTACTTTAGCCAATTATGAGTTTCTGTATAACCACAGTTCAATGCAAAAAGGATCTTTTTTGATGAAACTGTACTTAATTGCAAGGTCAGTCGTTGTAGCTCACAGGGTTCATAACAGGACCATATGGAAACCTACTATTTTAGAAGGTGATAGACAGATGTTAGATAGACAATAGATAGATAGATGATAGATGATAGATGATAGATAGATAGATAGATAAGATAGATAGATAGATGATAGATAGATAGATGATAGATAGATAGATAGATAGATAGATAGATAGATAGATAGATAGACAGGAAGAGAGTTTAAATGCATTATTGTATGTGGAACAACAATGCTTCTCCCAGATACCATAGGTTCTCAAACAAAAAGCCCAGTGTAGGTGTGGGATAGCTCCATTCAAGTTGTTGGTCAGGGGTGTAGACCTCCCAAACAAAAACTGTTGCTATTACTCATAGTTACCCACCAGAACTTGATTATAAAACCCTATTTCTCATGACATCATATACTTGAGTCAGAGGACGTATTAAAATCAAACTGGTACCTACCTAAAAACTTTCTCCCCACTGGATAGCTTTCATAGTGCCAAAAGATGCTGGAGGTGGGGAGATTCATCAATGTAAATACTTTAATAAAATGGTAATTGAAATATGTATATACTGCATGGGCATATATGAATAATATGATTTGCTTCATAGATTCATCTTATCAGATTTCCAAAACAGAAATATTAAAGAGAAAACAAAAGATCATGGTCATTGAAGTAATGTTCATTATTATTTTGATGTCATTGTGAGTGTCCTGCTATTTTAAAGTGTTCTATGTGTAGAGACAGCTGTTTGTACAGTGACAGCCTTATCCCAGCTCCAAGTTTTCACTGCTTTATTCTAATGCTGTGTCAAGAGTGTTCCCATGTGAGCTAAAGATCACCAAGTTTCCAAAGTTTTAAAGAGATTTTAGATATCTATAAGTGAGATCCTCTGCATTCTAAACCTGTCTTAAACGTCAAATGAGTAAAACAAAACATATTTGCATGGTAGGCAAAGTTCGCTGCCCACATACTACCTCTGGTTTGGCATTTCTATAATTTACTCAAGAAATTTTTTTTAAACTAGAGACTATAATAAGGAAAAATGGAGGAGCACTTTAGAAATGAAATGCAAGGAGGAGGACTTTTCGCTTGAGGCAGGGAGGAGAAGGCAGTTCAAACAGAAGAAAGAAGAAATTCAAATAGGGAATTAATGTGTTTATATAAAAGAGACTAGCACAGGAATGGCATATTGTTTCTTAGGATTGGAAGTTCATAGAAGTCTTTGGGTAGATACTCTTTGAACCATTACTGTCACCCTATTCTGTTGTTTCTGTGGATTTTGGCCATGAAGTCGTTTTACTGAGGAGTTTCCTTGTCATGAGCTGTGAGCCTCTTAACTAACTAATCTACTGATAACTCAACCAATACCTAGTTTTCTTCAAGTCCCTGGACTACAGCCAATTTAAAGGACAATCTCCACCTACTCAAATCTATTAGAAAAAGAATATGTCTTTGTTTGTAGGGTTTCTTTGGAATTTCTTTGCTTAAATTGGGTACTTGCCCATACCACTCTCCCTGCACTCTGTTGTGTCAAGCTTCAACATGCACTTCAAAGTTAGTTATGATTCCTGATCATTTTATTTCTAGGTAATACTGTAACATTATAGAGTTTATAATTGTGCCTGTGAGATTCTCTATAGCTGTACTAGCTAGTGCCCACAGGAAAGAATTGTGTTGCAGTGTGGAAAAATAACATCATGTCTTCCACTACATTCAAATACTTGAATGTATGAAGATAATGTTGTGAAGCATAAAAAGTTTGACATATAAAAGTAAAGAATTATATTTAACTAAAAAGATAAAAAGCTAGTATCAGCTTTCAGGCTTTATTGGGATTAAAGCAGCAGCAAAATCCTTGTTTTTGGTTCTTATGACAAGTGGCTTCACCAGCAAAGTAAACGTCCTCAGGGCTGACTGAGTCAACTCTTGAAAAAGCGATGAGCCATGCTGTTGCCTTTATAGCTGCTCCCATTAAATTCCTTCCCAGAATTTGGTCGAACATGGGCATTGGCTGTGTGAGGGACAAGTGTCTCTGCATAAAGGTTGGAATAATTGTTGGTGACGTGTTACCATGCCCACCCTTGCTTCTCTCCTCTTCCCTTCTTTTCATATAGTAGTTTTCTTCACTGGCATATCGACTTGCCAATGGAGCCATTGGCATTGTTTTTCTCTGATGGTGACTTAGGTTAAGGGCCATATATTGATGTGCCTTGACTGCCTCTGTGTATTTATACCTAGCAGAGAACCTGCTGTTTTAACACTTAGGAACTCAATAACTATTTCTTGATTCAATGTAAATGAAAATGCTTTCTTTCACCGAGCATCTAACACACATGAGATAATGGTTGAGCTCTGAATGCACTTCCTTATATTAGTAACTTTTGTAATTATAGTTAGAAATTTAGACATTGAACTCAACTATAATCATATATAATATATAGTTTATATAATGTATTTTATAAATATGTATTTAATGTTCCATTGATGATTTCAACTTCTTCATCAGCCTCAGTTTGTTGAAGCACTGGAATAGGGTAATAGAAGCAGCTTTCTAAATAAAAGAAATTCTTTTGCTTACATTGTTGCCATTTCTGGGTGTTTAGTTCAAAGTTAGGAGCTCTTTGAATCTCCTAACAAATTTTATTCACTAAATACCACTTCTTATCAGATTTAAAACATAATTTGGTATTACTTCCCCAATCTCATATAATATACAGTACACAAGACCAGAAGCAATTGCCCTAATTAATTAGCTTCACAAAACACAGCATAAAGTGTATAAAAATGAGTTAATGATTAGATGAAATTAAAATCTAAATTAGGGAAGCAATTCTGCCACTTTTCACTCAAGGTGGGGATACTTGTTTCAGTTGAGTATTATCTGTGATAGAAAAAAATGCGTAATTATCATTAACAAACTGTGTTTGATTTAATTTTGAGCAAAAGCAGAAAAATATTTTACATTTAAAAGCACCAGCTGGTAATAATGAAATAGAATCTATATTGTTTTAAACATAACTGAGTTTAGGTTTTCAAAATAGAAAAGATATAAAACTCATTTTAGGAATGAAATTATACACATGATTTTTCAATATATATAAGAAATATTCAAGATTTTGTTAGTCACTAGGTTGTCCTAGATCCTGCTAGAAATAATGCTACAGAAATAGTCACAAAAAAAGACTGTCTCTGGCTCTCTTCACCATGTTCAGTGGCATGCTAACTTTCCCCTTAAACTAATAGTGTGTGTCCTGATTTTATATGTTCACTAGCCAGTTCATTGGTGAACTTGTAGCACCCAGTGCTCTCCCAGTGATGGATCCAGCCAAGGCCACCCATGTCTAGTAAGGCCCTGCTACTTCTGATGCTCCCTTCGGAGATCCCCTGCTGGCAATGACTATATAGAGAGAGCCAAAATACACACGTACAGGGTTTCCGTCTTGATGCCTGTCATTTTTCAGTCTGGCCTACTGAACTGCACCAATGCAGCTGATGCTCTGATCTCGAGGCACCAAGGAGCTTTTACTGAGGGCACTCTTATATACATACCATATTTTAATATTGTCTTTTTCATGTAAAAGGCTATGAGAGCTTAACAGAAGGGTGGCCTAAAAATAGACAATATACTGTGAGCAGAATTTTCCCTATAATATTGAACTTGTTATCCATCATCCATATTTGCTTCAATTGTTTCCTATGTTGAGTACTTTTCTAGGACGTTTTTCATTCCTTATGTAACTTGGCCTCTCTAAGCTATCTTAGGCTCAAGTGAAGACCTCTGCTCTCTTTCTTCCTGACCTTTTCCTAATGTCTGCAATTGCCTGCTTGAAATTTCTATTTGATATCTCACATATCCCTTGAATTCGACAAGTCTGAACTGAATTCATCACCTTCCTGGATCTTCCATCTGTGATCCCAGTTTCAATAAAAAGAACCTCCTTTTCCGGCCACCTATTTGGGAATCTAGGCATTTCCTGTGTCGTCTTCCTCAGTGCTGCCACAGTTCCTTTCTACCTTCTCACAAATCCTGTTTTTCTGCCTCTTGAATATATCTTAAATCCATTCACATTTTATTTTCACTTTTTTAGATTAGGGCATTACCTCTTGCCATGACTGGTGAAATAGAGAGCTGGGGAGATGGTTCAAATGGTAAAGTGCTTGCCACACAAGCCTGTGGAGCTGAGCTTGGATCCCTAGGACCCATGTAAAAGACTGAGCACGGGGACAGGTGCCTGCAATCCCAGTGCTGGGGAGGTAGAGACACCAGCAACCCCCAGGGCTCAGTGGCCAGTCAGTCTAACTGAATCACTGACCTCTAGATTCAGTGAGGGACACTGTCGTAAAAATTAAAATGGGAATGATTAAGGAAGAACACCTAACATCATCCCCTGGCCTACATGTGCATTATCGCCCATGCACACATACATAAACATATGAACATATCCACAGACATACACAAAACAAGCAAGCAAATAAGATTTCTTCAATAACTTCTTGGTGGCTCTTGCTGCCTTCTTCCTGCTCCTCCATCATGTGACTCCTACATTGTGCAGTCAAAAGAATCTATTGAAAAATGTAGGATAATCATAAATTATTTTTTTAAACTCCTTAATTTCTTCTTCTTGTTCTTAGTTCCAACCTAGTCTGGTCATAATGGTGTCTTTTCTCTTCTGAAATGACCATTTTCTCCTCTAGAATTTTCCAAATATTGTTTCCTATGCATAGAAAGATTATTAAATAATTGCATCATCATATCATGGTTTTCCAGAACAGGGTACATAAAAGACCTCATTACAAGCAGATGCTCTGAATGCATTTGTTTTTCACTAAATTACTTGATCATATTTAACATTCAGTAGATATTTCACCTACACAAAGAGATGAACTGAAATTGACATATTCATATTAACCTACAAGAGGTTCATATTTGCTTTGATGTCCTGGCAGAAGGGTTTGATTTATTCTATCACTGGGACTTCAGGCTGATTCTCACTCATGGGGGTGTCACCCTCTTTGACTTGAGTGGCACCCTGAAGATGCAGCCAATGCCTAGGGCAGGATAACAAGTGTAGAACAGTGAGGGAATCACTGTACACCTTTCATCCAGCCAAATCCTTCAATTCAAACCTGGCATGAGTGGAGACACAGATGTCACTGTCAGATTGTTCCATCATCCTTGATGTGACCTTCCAATAGATGCTCTAATTTCAGTTCTAAAAGCCTGAGTAATCTTTACAAGTTTGGACAGTAAAAAGGAGAAAATAATTTTATGACTTGGCAAGACCAATGATATGTAATACATCTAGAAACAGACTGAGAAACTTCATGGTTCATGAGAGCATCTGGCTGTCATCTACACGATGCTGGGGACTTGCCAACTTTGATAATTACATTCACCTTGCCCACCCTCACAAATCGCTTCAATATGATGACACACATTCACTTCTGTTCACAAACATACCATGCATTATTGCTAGCAAAATCAGTGAGGCAACTATCTTACCCTGGAAACTAGAAATGGTAACACTTTATGGGTAAGTGAAGTAACATAATTGCACAATAAATTCAGGATTGCAGCTTCAAAATGGCAAATTATGAGGTGATGAAATTGCTAATTACTGCTCAAGGAAATTTAGATATTTTAATTCTTATAACTCACATTGTCTTTCTAGTTTATTAAAGGAGAAAATATTTATTTTTACTTGATCTGACACTTTGATTTGGTGCTATGATAATTAAATATTTTTAGACAGTGTGATCTGAGACATATAACCCCTGCACATAGGAGAAAATGTCTTTGATGTGACTGAATCTTATGAAGTCTAAAATATAATTAAAATAGAAGACAAGAGTTCATCGTATCAAAGCATAAAATAATTGTGAAGCAGATGTCCTTTTTACTTAACATTTCTTTTAGTTTCTTATATTTATAGGACTTCATATAATTTTATTGTTTGATACTTCAGCCATTTAAAAATGTATTTTTATTCTTCCTTGCTATGTGTAAAGTTTTGGAAAAAGAAAAAACACTGCTCTGTGGTGGTTTGAATGAGAATGTCCCCCAACCTCAATTGGTGGTGCTGTTTAGGATGGCCTTGCTGGAGGAAGCACATCACTGGGGCGGACTTAGAGAATTCTTAAGCTTAGCTGAATTTCCAGTAGCTCTCTAACCTGTGCCTGCTTGAAGATGTGAACCTCTGCTTTCTGATCCTACTCTGGCCATATCCTACCACCATGCCTTCCTGCCATAATGGGCTCTAATTCTTCTGGAACCATAAACTACAATGAACTCTTCCATCTCTAAGTTCCTTTAGTCACTGTGTTTTTTCACAGCGATATAAAAGTAACTAAAACATGTTCTAAAGTTAGCTGTTTTTTCAAAAGAATCCAATACTACAAGGAGGGGAAACAGTGAAGTAGGTTGAATGACAATAATAACCAACATTTATATGAATTTTGCCATGTGCAAGGAAAAATCATCTATCTGATTCATCCATGTTAACTCAATACTCTTACAACCTCAGTTAGATGGGTACTCTTAATATTCTTAGTTCTGTGAATGGAGAAAGGAGAAATTGGGGTGTGTCCAATTAAGCAAGCCAGAGAAAGAGAGAAAGACAGCGACAGAGAGAGATGAGAGAGAGACTCTCATAGCAGTTGTGATAGCCTGTATAAGACCTGCACAAGATCAAGCCAGTCAACATTCAAGCATGGAGGAGGAGGGCCCCATGAGCTTCCACTTCTAGGGAAAGGAGAACCAGGTTTCTTTAGGGCTATGATCTCATATGTGGGTCATGCTCCAGTGGAGGATCCCACACCCATGACTATATAAACAGCACAAATTTCAGTGGGTTATTAAAGCAACAGATTTGAAGTTAGAAGGGGTGGTGGTAGAGGAGGATCCATGACTTCACTTTGCTGAATGTATTCACTCAAGGGGACTCAAGGGGAAGAGTGGAACAAAGTGTATGCTGTGATAAAAATGCATTGACTGTATACATGAAATTCTCAAAGATTACATTCTAAATAAAAAGCATTATATGTTTATTTTTCAATATTTTATTTTATTATTTGTGATATGTATGGGTATTGTGCTTGCATGTATATAAGTGCACCACATGCATGCAATGCCCACAGAGGCCAGAAGAGGGTGTTGGATCACCTGGAACTGGATTTAAGGATGTTGTTTGCCACCATGTGGGTATAGGAATCAAACCCTTGTTCTCTGGAAGAACAGCAAGTGTTTTTAATCACTGAGCCAGCTCTCCAGCCCATAAAATGTATTATATTTTTTAAAGAAGCAGGTCTATGAAACTGAAGGAGAAAGGATAATGTTTGAGAATGAGTCAGACCACCTGACTCAATAGAATTTTATTTATATTTTGGAGAGGATGAAATAAACACCAAATGTCTAGATGTATGAGAAACTTTCACTTCATGAAGCAGGCACATTGCTCAAAGTACACATTTCAGAAAGATGCGTTGCTAGCTCCATGCCTAATATAGGATGATGCTATGGTGTGTTCGGGGGAAAATATAAAATTTTCTAATGCTAAAAAAACTGCCAGTGATGGGCTGGAGAGATGGCTCAGTGGTTAAGAGCACTGACTACTCTTACAAAGGACCCAGATTCAATTCTCAGCACCCACATGGCCGCTAACAATTGTCCATAACTCCAGTTCCAGGGGAATTCAAGCCTTCTTCTGACCTCCCTGGGCATTGCATGACACGGGTGCACTTACACACATGCAGGCAATACACTTGTACACATAAAATAAAGTTAAATAAATAAAATATTTTTTAAAACATTGCCAGGTAACAGTCTAGGTGAATGAATTCAGCAAAGTAAAAACCCTCTCTTCATTCATTAAAATGTTATAAAAGCAAAAGTAAAAGGTCTTATATGAAGCAGCTATGAGTTTAGATAAACATTGGATAATAATTGCACTTTAACTTTTCAGTAAAATAAGATCAGGATAAAGTCCAATGAAGTTAAAATGAAAATTTGTGATGTAAAACCACGTTGTGTTGTTTTTGTGCTGCTTTTCTGAGTCTTGGATTCAGGTGTCTCTTAGAGTATCTCTTTTTTTCACGATTTATTCTCCTCACTCACTTAAATGATTTCTCTTTCTGATTCATGGACCAGTGCTGAATATTGCCAAGCAGCTATAAAGTAGCTTTTTTAAAAGAGCTGTATTCAATGATTTCCTAGGAAAATAGCTATGGGCTTGGTTGAGTATAGCCCTGAGCTTCAAATGTCAACAGTATTTAGTTGTTTTAGAGATCCAAAGAGAAATTGTGTTCCCACTACTGAAGGATGATTTGGCTCCCATCACTCTGCAAAATAAACCTAGAGGCAGAGGTGCCGCAGCTGTGCTTGCTTGACTGAATGAAGAAAAAGAGAGACATAAGCCAATGCCAAAGGGAGTCCAGGATCAAAATCTGAAGAATTTTAAAGAACAAAACAGATGCTTGGTTTTTAACCAGAAATATCTCAGTGGCTAGTCTCAGTTGCTAAGCACAGGTGTAAAAGGGTTTTTCTCTTAGCAATGGATAGAAATATCTAAGGCCCCAAAGAATCTTCAGGGTCCTGGATCCCTTAAGAATAAAATATCCAAACACTTGAATCAGAAAGAGAAAGGAGATGCAATTGCCTTCTGTGTCCTTGGTGCAACTATTACAGAAACTGTAAAAGGGAAGCAAACTGTTATTCGTTATTGTTATTATCAACCATGATGTGAAAACTGCAGCTTTACCTTAAAAATTAAGAGGTAGGCTCTTTTTCAGTCATTTTTTTAATTACTGTCATTGAAAAGCACATAACACAGAGGAAAACAAACATTTTATAATGCTCTAATTTCCTTTATAAAATGGGATGGATAAGTGGAATTAAAGATTTTCAAGACAAACATGGCTGTAGATGCTAAGTGTTTGTGTTTGTCCTCTAAAGATGACCAAGAGACTTGAAAACAGACTTCTCATTCTTAGTTAAACTAAGGGACAAGCTGCACTTTATTTTCAAGAGCTTCTAAAAGCTTCCATTTGAATATAGAAGCCAAGAATGAGGAATTGGAGAGACACTGAAGAGAGAATCTGGTAGTGCCACACTTCAGAAAGTTCCAGAAAGAATTCATTTTTGAAGGTGAGAAGTACAGTCAAATAAAGAAATTCTGCTCTCTACTGGAACGGGTGAGAAAGTGAAAGAACACAGCTAGAAATCAGAAATCCCGTGTGACTGAGTTACATTCAGAGAAGTAAGGAAACTTAGTACATGAAAATTACACTGGCAAGAAGACTGTCTCCGAGACACCTTGAAAAAAAGCATTTAGCTTGCCCATTTGGCCAGGCATGGTGGCACGCACCTTTAATCCCAGCACTTGAGTCAGAGGCAGGCAGACCTCTGTGAGTTCAAGGCAAGCCTGGTCTACATAGAGAGTTCCAAGCCAGCTGGGGCTACAGGGAGACCCTTTCTCAAAAAAACCAAAAAAAAAAAAAAAAAAAGTATTTAGTTTCTAGAGAGAGTTAGTGTCCTGGAATTCTTCCATTCTGGGCCAACAGTCAAAAACCTCTTGGAAATATATATTCAAGTCTTGCAAAAGACGGCTATCAATAATAATTAACCAAAGATTGATGATGTTAGCTATTTGAAGGCAAGTATAAAAATAAAGGATTATCATAATTAGCATATTATTCATACAAAGGAAAATAAGAATAACAAAATTTAAAACGGATGAAGGACGTGCTATAAAAAGAAAGATGGAAGTTGAGCAAACGAAAATCATGTACCAAAAACTTTCCCTGAATTTAAACAAAAACCACAATAAAATCTAATGAAGCAACTGCTCTTAAGACAAGAAATCAAGAACACAACAAAGATGGAAAAACTAAGGGAAGATGAGAAGAAAGCAGGGAGAGATGAGATTGTTCTGGGCAAATTTGGGTAGAAGACAAAGGAAAAAATAGTATAAATGAAGAACTAGAAGATAGGCAAATATAAATAGACATCACAGAAAGCAGAGGATAAACATGAAAATAATAAAGATAAATTAAACAAAATATTAGAGAAGACAATAGCCCAAACATGATGGCACACACTGATAATGCCAGTATTAGGGAGCAGTAGGATCAGGAATTCAAGGTTCAAGGTCATCCTCATGTATACCATGAGTTTAGAGTCAGCCTGAGCTACATAAGACCCTGTCTCAAAAAAAACCAAAGTTAGCAGCTAGACAGATTGCTCAGTGGTTAAGAGAACTTGCTCTTCCAGAGGGCCCAGGTTCAGTTCCCAGTAAATACATGGACGCTTACAACCAGCTGTAAGTCCAGTATTCAAGAGGTACAATGTCCTCTTCTGGTCTCAGTGAGCACTACACACATGTGGTGTGCTTACATCCATATAAGCAAACACTCATACAAATAAAATAAATTTATTCAAAACAACAACAAAAGTCAAAGATGCAGCATGCAGAAGATTGGAGTTCTTAAATAAAGATTAGTTTACTGATTAAGTATCTAGACTCTCATTCAGAAAAACTTTCCTGAAATTAAGACCATGGAAAAATGTTTTGCCAACCTGGACTTCACAAGAAACAAGGAGAAACAAAAACCTAACACTAGTTGTCAGCAGCAGATTAATTGAACAAACATGCATTGTGTATGTCTGTGTGTATATAAAAGTTAATGAATATTAAACACTATATTTTGAAAAGAGATGATACTCTTCCCTCAAATATCCAACTAATATTAGTCATCAACATGCCAGCGAATAATTTCTAAGACATAGTAATTATACAATCACAGAGTGCTAAAACTACAACTTAAAAATAAAATCAATTCCAAATTAATTTTTAAAAAAGCTCCCAAACAAAAACCAAACAAACTCTCCTGTTTAAGGCAATTATCTTAGGCATCAAAATTGGCCTTGACTTCAAAGTTGCTGGATGCCGACTTGAGTAATGTAGGATAAGATGTTAAAGGAAACTGCAGAGGGATAATTTCATTCAGTGATTTCCCTCAGAGATGGTATAGATACATTTCCTACTAAGTTGAGATGTCCATTATGACTCCAAGGTTGTGCTGTTCCCTGTTGAGCTGGGAAAACTGTGGGGAAAAAATAATGGGAATGAAAAATTACCATAATAAGCTAGGTGCAAAATTTCAAAAATCAGCATGACATTTGTATGAGATGGTGGTTGGAGCACATAAATAGAAGCCAATGAAAATTTGAAAAAGTGAAGAACCATGGACCATCTCCTGCACAGGAACATCACAGCCTCCTGCATAAACTGTCTATAGTTTTAAGAGTGGAGAGTGGCTTAAAAGCATTTTCTTGATGACCTCAGGTTCATAATTCACTGCTCATTTAGTATATTTAAGTAAATTAGAATGCTTTTTTCTTCATCTCTCTTTATGGGTTTCTAACAACTTCCCTTTCTCACAGCTGATACAAGGTCATAATTAGGTTCATGTATATGGACTATTTCTCAGCACATTTAGATCTTTGTAAGAAGGAATATAATATGCTGGTTAGTTACTGTCAATTTGACACAAACTATTGTTATCCGGGAAGAGGGAGCTTCAATTAAGTTAAGTTCCTTCATCAAAGTGCCTGGGTGACATGCCTATGGGACATTTTCTTGATTGCTGATTGATGTAAGAGAACCTAGACCACTGTGAGTGGTTCCATCCTAGGCAGGCAGGCCTGGGCTGCAAGCCAGCGGTAGCAAGCCAGTAAACAGCATTACTTCATGGTCTCTGCTTCAGTTTCTGCCTCCAGGTTCCTGTCTTGAACTCCTTGCCTTGGCTCAATGATGGACCTTAAAGTGTAAGATGAAATAAACACTTTCTTCCCTCAAGATGATTTTAGTCATGGTTTATCACAGCAACAGAAAGTAAACTAAGGCTGAAATTGGTACTAGGAGTGTGAGGTATTGCTATGGCAGAGCTGACCACGTTGTTTGGTGCTCAAAAGTTCACAAGTGAGTCCCAAATGTCAGACATTGAGCCTTTTGCATTGTTGTATTTTGGTTTTGCTTTGATCGGATTGTAACTGTGCCTGGTTCTTTCCTCTAGGAATAAATATGTAACTTATTTTGGATTTTACAGGAGCTCACAGTTAAGAGACTTCAGAGGTCTTTTTAAATTTTTTTTAAAACTTTATTTTTATTTTATGGGTATGAGTGTTATGCTTGCATGTATAAGTACACCTGTGTTGTGCAGTGCCCACAGAGGTCAGAAAAGGGCATTGGATCCCCTGGACCTGGAGTTACAGATGGTTGTTAGCTACCATGTGGGTGACAAGATTTGAACCTGGGTCTTTTGCAAGAGCAGCCAGTGCTCTTATCTGCTGTGCCATCTCTCTAGCCCCTGAGGTATAAAAGTTTTAAAGAAACATTAGACTTCCAAAGTTTTTTAAAGACTATGGATCTTTAAATTTGGACTATGTTTTATATTATGATAGTAATGTAAGAGCTTGAGGATAAATGGAAAGAAAAGGTTGTCGGCTTAAGAGTGCTGTGTTTGCGTGTCAGGTTGACAAGGGATCGATTGTGCTAGTTAGTTTTTGTCAAGTTGACACAAACTAGAGGCTCTTAGGAAGAGGGAACCACAACTGAGGGATTTTCTCCATCAGACTGGCCTGTGGGCGTGTCTGTGGGACATTCTCTTGATTGCTAATTGACGTGGAAGGGCTCAGCCCACTGAGTAGTGCTTTCCCTGGGCAGGTGAGCCTGGAGTAGATAAGACAGGCAGAGTAAGCCAGGAGAAGAAAGCAAGTAAGCAACACTCCTCTGTGGTTTCTTCTTCAGTTCATGCCTCCAGGTTCTTGCCTGAAGCTCCTACCTTGGATTCCCTTGATGATGGTCTGTAAAATGTGAGGGAAATAAGCCCTTTCTTCCACCAGGTTACTTTTGGACATGGTATTTATCAAAGCAGCAGAAAGCAAACTTGAAGAGAAATTGATTTAAATTTGTTAAAGATTCTTTAAATTTTTGCAAGTTTGGATAAAAACATTTGCTGATGAGTGTGTATTGATGAGTATGTTTAACCTTATGATAGCTATTCATGTAAGTTGTTCCTTTGTCAAACACTTTATACCTGAATCAAAAGATACATTTAAAATTGGTTGTCTCTCCTCTATGCTCCAGGTTCAAAATTATATACAGTTTTAAATAAATACAACATAAAATGAGAAATAACAAGCTGAAATTTTAGAATATCTCAAAGTAACAATATTTAAATCTTATAGAAACTCAAAAACAGAACCAGAAAAGGAATTTTTAAAAGATGTGAGAGATTGTCAGAAAACACTGATTAGAAAACAGATAAATAGTAGAATTAATATACTCAAATTATGTTGATTAAAACCAATAAAATGACAAACTACTAACTACAAAATGTAAAACAGAGACAGTAGTTATGATGTAAACCATGGAACAGCAAATTGAAAAATAGCTATAGTAGAGCAAACTTGAAGACTGAATTTTTTAAAAAAAAGCATTCCTCATAACAGTGGAAATAAATTTGCAGGCAAAACAGGCAATTTTCCCAGAAAATCAAATATCCCAGATTCATTCTAAAAGAGGTAGTCTATATATA
>NW_008333889.1:1519678-1545211 GCF_000622305.1 Nannospalax galili
AACAAAAAAATATGCCTTTCACCTGGTGAGAATTCTCAGAATGGTAGAGGGTTTTGAAAACAAGATATAGATTAGTATATTTACAATATTACTAAGAAAAACACCACATGATAATTTCCAAATATTATAAAGGAAACCAACAGACTCCAAACCTATTCATGATTTTTAAAAACCCTCAATAAAATGAAAACTTTTTGGACATCATAAAATATAACGTGTTTCAGCTCAAAGAAAGTATAGAGGTTAATAGGGAAATTTTTTTGTTAAAAGAAATAAATATACCAGCCTGCCAGGTTTGAGTATATTGCCTCTCAGCTCCTAATTCACCCTTCAGTCTTTGCTATGCAATAGTGGACTGGTCTCCACTATGCTTTTCTTTACTCCATGAAGTTTATCTTTGCCAGTAGAGGGCGCTAGAGAAGCACTCAGGCAGAAAAGGTGTTGATGCTTCTGGAAGGAAAGCTGTTAATGCGGATCCACCAGTCAGCAGTGGAAGTGGGAGGAGTTAGGTAGTATCCGTCTCAGGCCACAGTGGAAGACTTGCCTCTGCAGCTGGCTTCCTCCTCTGTCCTTTTGTTAATTCCTGTCGCTGATCATACTCCCTAAGTCCTGTTACCTACCAGCCTCAGTGCATGTGGCCTTTAAGGTTGTTTCTTGTGTTCATTGGCAAGTCATTATCCACCTCTGTAACTCACCTGCACTGTAGATACATTTTCTGCTTTTCCAATGCCAGAGACCCAGCTCTGGACTTTATTCAGTGGACTTAAGCTCCACATTCTCCAATCAGAGCTGATACTCAGCGTTGGGGAGGACCTGTTCTAACACTGTCTCTTTAACAACTCTCTCAACCCAGGTTTAACATCTGGAGTTCTTTGACTTTACTTTTGTCACCTATCAGAGTTTGCGTAATGCTTTATATTAAACTTCCTCTGTTTTAATTATTGTGCAATCTCTGTCACCTGTCCTGATAGGTTTTTATTGAATTTTGGAGCATTTCACACAATGTGTTTTGATCATATTTAGAATCCCCATCTTCACTACCCCTTACTACCCCTTGCCTGCTGTCATGAACTCTATCTCACACACACACACACACACACACACACACACACACACACACACACACACCACACACAAAGGCCTATCCAAATTCGTATCCACAAATGCTCTTCGGTGTGGATTTACCCACTGGAGCCTGGTTAACCTATCCAGCATCATACCCTTAAAGAAAATGGACTCTGCCTCTCCATGCAGCTATCAGTTGCCAACAGTTCCTCAGTTAGGATTGGTGCTTCTTACCCTTTTCCCAACTTCTGTGCTGGGATTTTGTCTGGTTTGAGCTTATGTGGGTCTTGTGTATGCTGTCACCATTACTGTGAGTTCATATGAGTATTAGCCCAGCTGTCTGGAAAAGTCCGTTTCCTTGTGGTCATCCACCACCTCTTACAATCTTTCTTCCTTTTTTTTTTTTTTTTTTTTTTCCCTACAATGATCCCTAAGGCCTAGGAGGCAGACGTTTGGTACAGGTGTCTTTTTCAGTACTAAGAACTCTATACACTCTTATTCTCCGCATGTTAGTCAAATGTGAGTCTCTGTTTTAATCACCATCTGTTGCATGAGGAAGCGTCTCTGATGAGAGCTGAGAGTTGCTCAGCTCTATGGGTATAACTATGTTATTAGGAGTTGTTTCAATACTATGTCCACTTAGCAGAATAATAGTATAGATTCTCCCAATGGTCTCTGGCCTGTCTACCACAGGTTCCTATACCTAATATCAGTGTCAGGTAGGAGCTCCATCTTGTGAAGTGGATCACTAAATCCAATCAGAAAGTGATTGGTTAGAACAAAGAAAAATCAAGCTGGCATTAACCTCAAAGCTTCGTTTCTACTGGCTAGCTTTCATAGTGCTGGAACATACTATGCAGGCTGCTGGAAGAGAAAAGTAATCATCAACCTTGCCCAGTTAAGAATATTAAATTTTCTATAACTAGATGAAATGGTAATAAATTTTACATTAAAATCAAACAAGAAGAGCAAATAAAATTCTTCACTAGAGAAGAACTTTGAATGTGCAAACGGCTGAGAGATATAAGAGCATGGTATGAAGACCTGTGATTAAAATAGCTTTGCATCAAACACAGCTATTTGGAGTAGAAACTTCACTGAAAGAGAACTAAATGTCAACAGAAGGTCACTTAAAACAAGTGGAAAAATGTGAACCACCGAATCAGTAATATGTGGCCAAAACTGGGTCCGTATCTAGCATAAAACACCAAAATTACTTCCAAAAGATAAAAGATTTTACTTCCAAAAGATAAAATATTTTAGCATAAGGTTCTGGAGAGATGGCTCAGTGGTTAAGAGCACTGGATGCTCTTGCAGAGGACCCAGATATGGTTTCCAGCACCCACATGGCAGCTAACACCTGTGCTTAACTCCAGTTTCAGGAGATTCAATACCCTCTTCTGTTCTCCACAGGCATTGCACGGCACAGATGTACCTACATAGACTAGGGCAAAACTCTCATACACATAAAATAAAAATAAATAAAAATTGTTAAAAGATTTTAACATAATCATATTTTAAATATTTTAAAAATAGTTAAAGAGCTATTTTATAACCTCAAAATGAAAATGACCTTTGAAACTGTAACAAGTTGTAGAAGCCATAAAAGTTGCCTGATAAATTCATACCTATATAAAAAAATCTACATCATGAAAACAAATACAAAGTCAAAACAGATGACATGCTGGGCAAAAATCCTCTTAACTAACTTCATTAGTACCCATGTATATAAAGAGCTCGTATCAATTAGTAAGAAAAATAATAACAACCCAGAAACAAACATTGTATGGACAGATGTTTTACAGTAAATGAACCACCAATAGCTCACAAACATATAAAAAGCTGACCTTCACAATAATAAAAGAAAAAGCTGAAAACTATAGCGATACATTTTACCTATCTTGGCAAAGAAAATTTCAAAATTTGCTAACACAACACTGGTGAGGATGCAGAAACATGTCCTTGCATCCATGAGTGATGAACTGATGGATTGGTACAAATGCCCTTGCATCAGTTTATGTCCTTCATCCCAGCAATTAATTTCTAGAAATTAACATGTGATTGAGTTATGCAAATACATGTGGTGAGGTTCAGGGATATGTAGACTAAACAAGGAAGTATTGTTTATTATGGCATACACTTGTAAACAACACAATATTGATCTATACAGAACTATGAAATTATATCCTTAAAGGAAAATAGCTAAACGTCTTTTTTTTATTTTATTTTAAGAAACTCTCATCGTTAAGGTGAAGATCTTCAAGATGCCTTTATTCTGGGTGAAAAGGTAAATGTATGATAGAATAGCTCACACCAAAGATGTATACACTTGTTTTATTTTTTGAAAGATGATCTCTGCAATGAAGAAGCAACTGAGATCCGTAATCACAGGATGCCGTGGGAACATAGCAGGCTGTGGACAAGGAAAGGAAGAAAAATTTCAACGCTCGCCTTCTATAATTTTTATATTTAATCTCTAGTCCCAGCGGTTTGTTAAGTTTTAAAAAAATGTGAGGGGCTGGAGAGATGGCTCAGAAGTTAAGAGCACTGACTGCTCTTGCAGAGTGATTCCCAGTACCCACATGGTGGCTGCGAACCGTCCTTATCTCCAGCTCCAGGGGAATCTGAAGCCCTCTTCTGACCTCTGCAGCATTGCACGACACAGGTGCATTCACATACATGTAGGCAGTACACTCATACAAATGAAATTTAAAAAATAATAAAATATTTTTTTAAAAACATTTGAAACTGAGATAAATATTCCAGGGTGCCCCAATATTGCAAAACTGAATTTTCTAAAGTATAACCTAGTTTTGCCATATATTTCTAAACCGGAAGTGACAAAGCATATACTTCTTGGCCTTCTGTACGCTAGGTTTCACTGAAAATACTGTCCAGAACTCACAGCCTGCAAATTCCCAAATACAACAGCCACTTTTCCCTTTATCTCATGCACATTCCCTCAGTGTATGATGCTTCTGTGTGTGCCCTTCATTCTGAAACACAACCTCCGTCAGCATTTCGTGTCTGAGGTCCGGGAATGCCTAGGAGAGCCACTTTAAGACTCACTGCCTCCTGGGTTGTGAAGGCAGAAGGGTGAGACAGGATTTTTTTGTTCATCTGTCCTGGCTGAATGTCTCACCACCTGTGACACTATCTGGAGCTTGGGAGAACTTACCATCCTCAGCTTTTTTTTTTTTTTCCTCCTTTTTAGAGGGTAACAGAAGGTTCCTATTTAATAAGTGCAGAATTCTTTTTAGGAAATGTAAACATTCTTGAACTGTTGATGGGTATAAAATAGTATTAAGTGTACTTAATGTCAATGAACCATACACATAAGAATCTCATTTAAATTATATATTTGTTATGTACCTTTTTTACTATTTTTATTGAATTTTTGTGCATTTCATACAGTACATCCTAATCATATTTAGACTGCCTCCCCTATCTGCACCTCCATTGCCCCCTGCCAGATTTCATGTATTCTATCATATATGTTAAGGCCTATCAAGTCAACTTTGTGCATCCAGATGTCCCTAGGTATGGGTTCAGCCACTGGAGCCTAGTCAGCATATCTAGCATCACTTCCTTTAATAACAACTCTCCCTTACCCAACAGTGATCGGTTTCTAGTAGTTCCTCAGCTAAAGTTTAGCTAAACTTCACCAGTTCAATGCTGGGTTGCTGTTTGGTTCTAGGTTGCATGGGTCTTGTGCATGCTGTTGCCATTGCTATAAATAGTTCATAAGAACAAGTTTTCAGCTGCCTGGAAAACTATGTTTCCTAGTGGTTACCTACCACCTCTGACTGTTATAGTCTTTCTGTCTCCTCTTCCATAATGGGCCCTGGTCCCTGGATGGGTGAAGTTTAATATGGAAATCTTATCCAGGGACACTAACTCTGCAGTCTCTTATTCTCTACATTTTGGCCAGTTGTGGCCTTCTGTGTTAATTGCCATGTGTTGCATAAGGACACTTCACTGGTGAGAGTTGAGAGACGCATTAATATTCTCTCTGTCCCTGTTCCACAATGTTTGCTGAGCCTTTTAGGTGTAGAGGTTGCACTGTAGATGTGTCACTTAGGGCTGGGCATCTTGTAGACACTTATTCTCTGCATTTGACCAGTTGTGGAACTCTGTAATAGAACTCGATCAACGAGAGGGAATTTGTATGGTACTGTAAACATAGCCAAAAACATGGCTGGAGAGGTCATAGACCCTAGACAAAAACCTACATCTGCACATCCCTAGAAAAAAATAATTTCTTATGGCATGCTAAATATGTATTCTTATATTTACATACAATTATACCTCTCACCACTCATCAAAGAAGCTTCTTTTTGTAACAGATGAAAACTATTACATCCCCAGCTTTTAGTGATCAAGGGAGCACTCAACAAAATCTGAAGGTCTTTGATAGAAGAGATAGAAAACAATTAGGACTTCGACTACTATGATTCCCTATAGTTATTGTCTTCTGTGTGGAAGATGATAAGCAGACTTTTTAGAAATAAAGACTTTAGAGACACAACAAGGCACAGTTTCTGGGGGCTGTATTACCTGAGTTCAAATTCCAGCCTCATTCCTAGCTGGTGTGTGATTTCCAGACAGATATTTTTTAAGCTTTAGCTACTTGGTTACTACAATTTTACATGCCTTGGTTGCTTCTCTAAAATGCAAATGTCATTGAAATAGTATGTAATTCATTAGGCTTTTGCTCTTGCATCCATGACTTGTGTTCCATACAGAAGATTCTAGAACACTGAATCCAGACTCAGAAATGTGACTTCAAGTTCTGTCTTTACTACTAATTTAACTGATGTTTTCGTACATTTTCTTCATTTTAATTTCCCTAACTATAAATTGGGAGTCTGAAATACGGCCTTTGAACTTATTTGCTGTGTATATAATTCTAAGCTTGTAACTACCTTGAGAAATGTCTTAAACCTGTCTACTTCAAAGCCTAATGCCCAAAATGCTGCTTTATGAATAAAGTAGAAAGATTTTTCTAAAGGTGATGTTAGTAGATTCTCAATAAATAAACATACAAACCATACAGACTTGTTTCATAAAAATAAGTACATCAGTTATTTTTTAAAGTTTATTTAGGGTATGGAGATGGGTATGTGCACATGGATGAAGGTACCCACATAGGCGAGAAGAAGGCATCAAATATCCTGGAGCTGTAGTTATAGGCAGTTGTAAGTTGCCAGACATGGGTGCTGGGAATTGGACTTGGGTCCTCTGCAAGAGCAATAAAATACTTTTAACCATTGAAAATCTTTCCAGCTCTTTATTTATTTTTAAATTTTATAGCAGTCACTTAATTTGAGTGCCAGAAAAATAAGCTTGTTCCTAAGAAGTAAAATGTCTCTACAGTTGAAATTTTATCTAATAGATACGGGCTTTTAGCAGTTCTAGCAGTGGGGGATAAAACCAAAATTACTGTTAGAAATATGTCCCTCAAAGAAAAACTAGTTACAACAACAGGAAAGTATTTACTTGTACCTCAGAAATACATACAATTAGTAGATGCCAATATAAAAAGTTTTAAAGACTCAAAAGCTACACAGTGGCACATGCCTATAATTCCAGCATTTGGGAAGTGGCAACAGAAGGATCCGGAACTAAGTCATTCTCAGCCAAGTGCCTCCTTCTTTAAAGCACTTTTTATAGTATTGATATCTCAGTACTACCACCTTGTCAGTAAATCCAAATTCTTTGCTAGACCTTTGAGGCCCTTAAGACGTAGGCCTTCTTCAATGGACCTGGCCTCTTTTCTTATTGTTGCCTTCAACTTTGCCCCTTGTGGTTCACACATTTGATTCCTCTGTCTGCAATCTGCTCACTCCTGATCTCACTCCTCCCTGAATAGCTCTTTGTTTCATCTTCTGTAGCCATCACCCATTCATTCATCCTCCTTCATAAAAGTGTCATCGTATTTTGAGTGAAGCTTTGAATTTTTACTGGTATCCTTTTACACATTGCTAGCAGTAACTTGGCTTCATGCCTCTGAAATTATTTTGAGTTCATGTATAAGAAACTTAAATAGGCATCATAGCATAGCAGAAAATCTATTTACTTTGGGGAGTGTGTGAACTGAATGTAAAATTAGTTCTGCTATTGACCAGTTGTGTTCCTGTTGACAAGTCATTCTCTGAGCCTTACGAAGTTGTTATAAATATTAAACGGGAAGGAACCAAAGCTATTGTGTAAGCTCCAAGAGCAATGCCAGTACTATTTTACTACTATGTTGTTTCTATAAAGAACAGCACATCCTTTACAGTGCATGGATTATGCTTCCAGAAGATATGAGGCAAGAATTTTAATTTAACAAACAAGAAATTAAAGGTTAAATGTAAAACTATGCAGACTAACATAGTTCAGTACTACATATTGAATTGGATGGGAAATTCTCATGAGAAGAAATTCTCACATAAAAATAACAGGACCCTGTTTATTCAAGCATTTCTCAAAGAAACATTAGTATCAGTTGATTGCACCCATGGCCAGTTACAAGGGCCCTACCCTACCTGCATTGTGTTGCCACTGATGAAAGATCTGGTTCTATGAATAGGGGAAACCTAATTAGGGTCTCTGCAGAATAACTCAGATTCTATATATTTTTCTTGTGACCATTGTGTGTGGTATCCACAGGCAACTACGTTGAAATCATTGGAGACTTGACCCATTAAGAAAATCTTAATGGGAAATGCTAATGACCAGAAAATGTTAATGAGTTAGAAGCAGATACTCTCCTAGCTAAGATAAAGAGAATCACCAGGGAATAATTCACAGTAGAACTCACAGTTTGTTAGCTAAATTCTTGTACCATAAATTAAGAATGTAAGACCGAAAAGTTGAAATACAAATCATTTGCAAACATTTTATACTTACCAAAATGTCTTGTATCAGAAATGAATAAACCTCAAGGATTCTTTAACATACTTTTCTAAATTTTCTACAGGAACCTAGCATGTATTTATAATCAACCAAGAGGTAGGACTCAGGTGGCAACTAAAGGGAAGTTCACCTGTCATGGTGGAAAGCTAAACCAGCTAAGTATGACAGGGCAGTTTATGCATACCGCATTTGTGCCTCTCTTCCATAGTCTAGGATTGTGGTGGTCAAGCAGCTGCTCATCTGATGATTACATTCCTAACATCCCCTACTTTGAAGTAGGGATGAGTGAACACTTCTGTCTAGTCAAATATGAGCACAAGTTACTCTCCTTTCTTACCTGCTTAGAGAGACTTAGGGGACTGGCAGAGTTACCAAAAGGAAACATTTGTACTCCTAAGTCTCAACATAAGAGAAAACCACCTATTTGCCAAGGAAGAACGTTGATATTTGCTTACTATGTGAACAAAAAATACATATTTCATCAAGTCTCTGAAATATGACATTCCATAAGAACCATACTCTAAGTAAAGAAATTAGACATAAGCATTGGGTGAATAGCCTACAGAGCAGGTTGACAGAAATGTGCTGGGAATTAGTCTAGTCCTTTTTCTAATTATAATGATGAAAGATTGCATTGATGTATTTAAGAAAATTCCCCAAACAAAATTCTCTGAGGCCGTAAGAGCAGCAATCTGTTGCCGTGGTTAACAGTTCTGCTCCCCTTCCTGAAAATGTTTGACCTTCTCCTCTAGTGTTCTCCTCTATCTATTCACCCATCTAGACAAATTCTTCATTGGTTGAGGCAAATCTTATGTTCTCAATGCCACTTAATGTTCTCTCAATATTTTCTCTCTCTGTGTTAACTGTGTAATAGCAAAGAGTTTCATGCTTTGCAATTATTTCATGTTCATGCAGAGTTTTTTGAAAGGAACCATTTTTCTCAGATGAACTAAGAGGAACATATACATGAAGCACAGAGCAAAGAGCACAGTGGCTTTTATTTTCATGAAATCTTATTAAACTGTTATCCTTTAAATAAAGTAAGGGGAATATTCTTTCTTGTGGGTCATTTTGGAAAGATTCTCTCAGAACAATTTTTGATTCATGGCTAATTGTTTTAACAAATTTTGTTCATTAATGTTTTGAAAGCCAGAAACCAATGTGTGTGTGTGTGTGTGTGTGTGTGTGTGTGTGAAGAGAGAGAGAGAGAGAGAGAGAGAGAGAGGAAGGAGGAGGAAGAAGAGGAGGAGGAGGAGGAGGGAGAAAGAGAAAAGAGAGAAAGGAATTATGGGGCAAAAAGCATTACTGACTAAAAACCTAAATTATGCTTTGATTAATATGCTAGAGTAATAAAAGCATAGATTGCTCAACTGAATTGTTGACAAATATAATGGAGTTGACTTTAAAAAAGACCAGCACATGACCCAAGGGTGTGCTACAAAATTCTCAGATATACATGACCTTTGAAGATAGTAGCTTCCCTGCTAACTAAACTATGACTAGTTTTGATTTCTCAACCAGGAAGAGGTCCATCACAATTCCAGCCAAAGAAAAAAAGTGCAGAGTAAGAAAATGCGCTATGGAGGATGAAGAAACTAAGTATTTGACCTGGTGTTAATCCAGTTGTGGTAAGTGTGTGATATAAGGTGGGATTGTGATTGGTGGTAGTCAGAGGTTGGTGAAAGAAGACTCAAGAGAGACAGAAACAGAAACTTAGGAATTCTTACTTACATTGAAGTCCAAGAAAAGCAGCTCTAACTGTGAGCTTGAGAGCGTCAGGAAAAGCTTTGGGTCAGAAAACAGGCAAGCATAGCCTCCAACAGAAAGGAAGTTCTTCAATAATCGTGCCAGAATTACATATTGTTTTAGTTCAATGTTGTAAAAAGCCAGGCAGCTGAACCTTAGAGTAGGTTCTAGTCTATTTAGGAACAGATTAAAATTTACCAAGAAGTAATTAGATTTTCTACTATTTAGAATAATGATATAATGATAAAGTTAGAAAACAATATATCTGACATACACAAAATGGGAATACAAGAATCTTTGGTACACCAGTCATTGCGTCATTAGAAACAGTCCTTATAATTTAGCATTTTAAACTATCTACCTTTTTAACCAAATGTGATGGTTCATACTTGTAATCACACCACTTAGGGGGCTGAGGCAGGAGGACCAACAATTTGTGGCAAGTTTGAGCTACAAAGCAAGACAAACAAAAGTGATCAAAATTCACCATTAAAATTTTAATTACTGGATAATAATTTCCTGTGTTTGTGGGAGAGATACAATATATCTCAATTATCTACACATTGTAGAAGTAGCAAACAAAGATAATTAAAATATTCATCATGTCAGCTTTGTAATGAGAATGCTTAAAATCTATTTCCAGCAATGTTGAGGTATATTGTATCTTTTTCTTTTTTCTTTTTTTTTTTTTTTTTGGTCTTTTTGAGACAGGTTCTCCCTGTAGCCCCAGCTGTCCTGGGCCTTGCACTCACAGAGATCTGCCTGCCTCTGCCTCCCTATAACTGCAGTCACTATGATGTGTAATAAAGGGCTAAAATCTATTCCTCCTGTCTAACAAAACTATGTACTCTTTGGCTAACATCTTACATTCCATCATCCTCATCCCTCCTCAGCCTCTAGTCAGTACCATTCCACCATAGATTTCTATGAGTTTAACTTAATTTTGGTTTACCTTTATCAAGAATAATAATATAATACATTGTTTTTAACTATAATCACGTATTATGTACTAGGTCTTTAAAACTTATTCTTCCTTTCCAAGTGAAATTATATGTCATTCAACAAAAATATGTTCATCCACCATCAATTTCAACTATCCTGAGACCTGGAGATACCTGTGCTTTTGGGATAAACCTTTTCAAATTTCATATATAATTTCAAATCATGTAGCATTTGTCTTTTGTGCTTGGCTTACTTCACTTAATCTAGTATCTTCCAGGTATACTCATGTTCATGTAAATTACAGGGTTTACTTCCTTATGTAGCTGAAATACCACACTAGTTACTTTTCTATTGCTGTGATGAAACGCCATGACCAAGGTCACTTATAGAAGGAAGAGTTTATTTGGCTTACAATTCCAGAGGAATGACAGTTCATCATGGCAGGGAAGGCATTGTAAAAGGGAGCTGGAGCAGAAACCTCAGGACTCATTCTTCAAACAGGCACAGGAAGTAGAGAAACAACAGACTGAATGTGGGACAAGCCCAAGAACATTCAAAGCCCATCCCCAGTGACATGCTTTCTCCAGCAAGGTCCCACCTCCTAAACCTCTGCAAACTGTCACCAGCTGGGACCAAGGATTCAAATACTTGGAGCCTATGGTGGACATTCGCTTTCAAACCACCACATATACTATTATATTTTGGGGTTTTTTTTTTGTTTTTTTTTTTTTTTTTGGTCTTTTTGAGACAGGGTCTCCCTGTAGCCCCAGCTACGTAGCCCAGGCTGGCCTTGAACTCACAGAGATCCGCCTGCCTCTGCCTCGCAAGTGCTGGGATTAAAGGCATGCGCCACAACGTTTTTAATCCATTCATTATTCAATCTTTTCTCATTGTGGAAAATGTTTCCATTTCTTGGTTTATTAATAATCCTGCAATGAAATATGGATGTGCAAATATCTCCTTGACATACTGATTTAATCTTTGTTGTGTATATAGTCAGTAAGAGAATTGTTGGGTTACATAATAGTTTACTTTTAATTGTTTAAGGCATCTCCACAGCTTTTTATAATATCTGTACTAATTTTTATTCTCATTGACATACATACATATATATAGTGAAATATTGTCATAGACACTTTCCTCATTTCCTCCTTCTAACTACCCCTGGTCTCCACACACATCCACCTCTTGACTTCATGTTACCTCTTTTTTTAGTAACATACTAAATCCATTTAGTGATGCACGTATTTGCATGGATGTGGGACAGTGCACTAGAGCAACCTACCAGTGGCCACACCCCAAAGAAGAATGATTTTTCCATCTCCTAGCAGCTAATAGCTCTTAGTTCCTCACCCATCTATAAAGAAATTTGGCTGGCTTGATCTTGTGAAGATCTTGTGTAGGAAACCACAGCTGCTGTGAATTCATGAGTGTGATAGCCATGTCATGTCCAGAATACAGCATTTCACAGCAGTCCTCCCAATATTTTAGCTCTTATATTCTTTCCACCTACATGATGTTTCCTGAGCCTTGAAGGAGTATAGGTAGGGTGTTGTTCTCAGCTCTTTGACCAGTTATAAGTCTCTGTACTGACTGTTGCCCACTGCAAAAAGAAGCTTCTCTGACCAAGGTTAAGAGTATCCCAGGTCTATGGGTATAGATTACCCATTGAGCCATGTCCTCAACCTTGAGATTCTAAATTATAGCAAATATACATCTTATATAATCCTTTAAGTCAGATAATTTATTTAGGAAGAACATTTCAGATTTATTTAATGTAATGTGATTAAATAGAACTAAATGCAACCAAAAATATTTCACTTACTCAGATGTAGGGGATGGAATTATTGACTTGTCCCAAACTACTAGGCTCTGAATGGAATGTGTTACTATTAATGGTATGATGCTGAATTCTATTGAATGCCATACAGTGTAGCACAATTTACACTGATTTCTGCAATGGTTAATTCCAATTGTTATCTTGGTTAGATTAAAAAATAATGTGTATGGCATCAGTAATATGTCTACAAAGAAGTTTCCTGAGAGTATGAAATGAGGGGGGAGACCCACCCTGAATGTGGATGGCACCATCCTATGGGTTGAGGTCTTGAGCACATCAAAAGGGAAAAGGGAGAAAAGCAGATTGGGAATTCCCCTTTCTCTGCTTCCTGGTTTGTTGAGAGCCCTAGCCACATGCTCCTGCTGCCTTGAACTCTGCCTTGCCTTTACTGCCATGATGGGCTGAATTCTTTCAAACCATGAACTAAAATAAATCTTTTCTCCTTTAACTTTCTTATATCAGACAGTTTATAGAATATGAAATGTGACTAATATAATTACTGATGTAGACGGAAAAATCTTGGAAAGAAATATTCTTCCCTACTCCACAAAGGCTCTTGTAGCATAAGATTAATAGGTTAAGTCCCATGATTAACCTTCAAAATCTTTAATTAAAAGAAATCCAAGTGTTTCAGATAATATTCACCCTACTTTAATTGTTTATAGTCACATTATTTCAATGCAATTGAAGACATAAAACACTCACTAGAATTGGAGAATTATGTTCCATATTGAATTATAAATTTAGTACATGTATATATTTAACTATCCATTCTTTCAATGTATAATAATAATTAGAAAACCCTAACGAGCTTTGCAAAATATATTCTCATATTGCATTCTTTTCAAAGCATCAGTCCATGCCTAGGACTATGGTTTAACCTAGTTGTACCTCAGATTTTGATCATCCTTTAAACACATAACCAAGTTAATTCTGAATATTAGGCATATCATTCCTCTACTTATCTTTCTTGAAAATTCACTGTTGTGAAGTGCTTCACCAGAGAAGACCACTCAGACAAATTTTGCCAAATGAAAGTCTTTGCTGGCCAGCAGCTACTACACAAGGTGTCGGAACCCAAGTATGTAGCACCGAGGAATATCTAAGGTAAACTTTTATACAGAGATATCATAACCAGAGGTGAAAAGTTTAAGGTCCTAAGCTTACAGGTGCAAAGCCCCCTTAACAATTTCTATTCTATTAAGTAACACATACTATTTTGCGGAAGCAGGTCAAGCATAACCTACAGAAGCCATAAATCTGCAGTTAGCAGGTGCTCTCTAGGACATGCTGTCCTGTTCCCAAGACAACTGGAGATCAGCTGACGTGTGTTTCCATACCCTGGGCCGACTGCCTGATAACTTCAGAGACTAGAGTCAGTCTAAACTTTAATATGTCATAGATATGGTCAAGGAGGTGCCCTATTACATGCAAATAATATGCCACTAACATCACAAACTATATATATCCTAATATGTCCTTGCAGAGCTACTTTTCAATTTTTTAGGGTTTTAATATTTTAGTATGTGTTTCTGTGTGCATGATATGTGTGGCATGATGCTAAAGAGTGCATGTGGAAGACAGAGGACAACTCTGTGGAGTTGGTTCTCTTCTTCTACTTCTATATGGGTCCCAGGGATTGAACTCAGGTTGCTAAGCTTATGCAGAAAGTTTCTTTGTCCACTGAACCATCTCACTATCCCCAAATTTCTAGTATTGATTGGTAATTTTTTTAATTTTTGAAACAGGGTCTCATGGTAGAGCTGGCCTGGAACTCTATGTAGATAGGTTGGCCTCCATCTCACAGAGATTTACTTGCTTCTGTCTCCTGAGTGCTGAGGTTAAAGGCATGTGCCTCCTCGCCTGGCTCACGTGTCTAGTTTTAACACCTGCTTTAGTGGACTCCACAGCAGTTGTTGGAGACCCTAGCCTAGCATTCATCACTTCCTGGATGTAACAAGTGCACCTTGTCACGAAACCTTGGTTTGAAGAACTGAAGCAGACTCTGGTCCAGCATCAGCATTAGCTTTAACTCTGACTGAGAATGAAATTACACTGGTAGTATAATTTACAATGGGAGGAAATAAACTTGACAGTAATGTATTCTGCTCAAAAGTTTTAAATATTTCAGAAAAAATGTTAAAGTTTTGCTTTTAAAAATCACTAGAGGGAAACATCTAGATTTAAGACAAATATAAAAGGAAGTGAATATTTAGAGTCAGTGCTTGGCAAAGATTTGACTCAAGGTAAATGAAGCATTTTCAAAGGTGCTTAAAGGAAGACATTCTAAATAATGTGTGTAATGGAAAAGTTTCCCCTCATTAGGGACTGAATAATCTTAGGTTGGATGCAAACTTGTGAGTTTCTGTTTTTAGTGTGATCTATATAGGAGAGGGCAAGGCCTTGACAGATGTGGGTAAGTCACTTAAAGATGGTTATATTTCTTAGATAATTAGGACTAGAGAGTGGCAAGTTAATATTCTAGCTACTTAGTCTAAATTGGTGCAAACAGATGCAATACATTGTTATCTGACCCCAAACTCTGCCACTTCTAAATCAAACTCTAGAGTCATCAAACATATCATAGGTGTTCAGGAGAATGCAGGATTTTAGACTGCCCCCAAGTTTGGTGACTAAGGGATTGGGGTAGAACATAACCTGGGAATTTTACTTAGAGACAGATGTTCTCTAAAATATCCTTTAAAAAACAGTGTTAATTAGTATGACAGATTTATCGTTTCCTACTAAAACAAGAAAGAAGCTGGTTTGAAGAACAAAATGAATGAAAATAACCATGAAATGTGAAATGTGAATTTGCTGAAATTGCCAAAGTTTTGCAAGCAAAGCAGCTGTGCTTTGCATATTTATAAACATACATTTGCATTTGTGTACAGGGCCTACACTCAGTCTTCTTAATTGCTGAGTTTTGGTGTTATAACCACTGATTCCATCTCTACTAGACTCATATATGGGATGTACATAGGAGGCTGAATGTAGACTTTGGTGAGAGATTGTCTGGGTTCAAATCCTGGAGTGAGGTAATAAAAAAGGGTGTACTTGACCAAGCTCCTTAATCTCATTGTACCTCAGATTTCTTTCTGTAAGGATAAACAGTGAGAATACCTAGATCATCAGATTTTGAAGACAGTAGAGTATTTAATACACTATAAAACCCTATTGGTATGTCATAAGCCTTCAAACATTCACTCATGGTTGTCATGTCTGCTGAAACAAATTAGGTTGAACAAGCTGTGACAACAGATTTTGGATGAATTGAAAGCATTACTGCTTAATCTAAAATGAGCTGATAGGGAGAGTGAAGTGAACAGAATAAAGTTAAATCAGAGGGAAAGCTGCACTCAATCTTCAACAGTATCAATCACTGTTGACATTGTTTTTTATTCACATATTTTCTTTGACTCAGATGTTTAAAAAATCTTAATTACCTGTCCCTTATTTTAGGGCAGAAAGAATTGACTAGGAAATAATTTAAGGATGCTAGAACAAATGTCAAACTTGCCTCCTCTTTTCCTTAGGAGCTATGCTTTTCTCTCTTCCCTTTTCCCCACTAATGATTTTTCACGAAGGCTATGGTGAGAGTAAGCATTTTGTCCCAGCCTTTTTCTATTCTATCTTTTAGCCAAAACAGAACAATTTTTAAGTAATTTTACTCATGGTATAGAAGAAAATCCTAAAGTTCACAAGATAATGTTTTCCTGCTTAGTCCCAAGGCCCATTTGAGAACTAGAGGCTCAGAGAATCCATGTGACAGAGATTGTTCTCCTAACCATCATCACTTCAGTTTTACAGCTCAGTGTTCAGGCAGTAACCAATACTTGAATTACAGGATGGATAATCACCATTGAGAATCCACCAGTTCTTAGGAAGAAGATTTCTAGGTAAATTCCATCTCAATTCCCTAAGTCCTGTGTCCAAACCATGTGTTCAGCAGTAGGGTCTTACTCGAAGTTGCTATGTAGCCTACCAAGGGAGAAAATCAATCCATAGTCCTGGCCAGCTGTGCAGCCTCTAAGCCACAACAATGACTGACCAGGCAAAAATACCTTTAATGGTTCAGTAGTGAAACTTTTATCTTAGGGTAAGCAACAGCTAATTGAACTTACACCCCACTCAATAAGATATTCATTTGTGGTAGTGTAAACCTAGTCAAATACCCAGGGCGGAAGAAGACATACATCCTAAAGGAGATGCTACTGCTGCTATGTTCCTAAACCAATATAATTTTATACTATATTCAAACACTTATCCTTATATCTACAGGTAAATGCAGCCCTTACTGCTCATCAAGCTTATTTTTGCAACAGATGGAGACTAGTATGGAAGTCAAATGCAGAGAATAAATAACTGTGGTGGTTTGAATGAAGTTGTCCCCCATAGGCTACAAGCATTTGAACGTTTGGTCACCAGTTGGTGGCATAGTTTAGGGAGGGTCATGGAACCTTTAGGAGATGTGGTCATGCTGGAGGAAGCATGTCACCAGCGGGAGGCTTTGAGAGTATATAACGTTGCCCACTTTGCCCACTTCCACTTCCTCCTGCCACCATGTCTCCCGCACAATGAAAGACTTTTATCCCTCTGGCCCTGTAAGTGCAATAAACTCTTTCTTCTAAGAGTTGACTTAGTTATAATGTTTTATGACAGCAACAGAAGTTGGTACCAGGAGTGGGGTGCTACTTTAAAGAACCTGACCACTTTGGTTTTTTGAGTAATGTGGAAGATTTTGGAAGTTTAAACTAGAAAACTGGCTTAATGCTACAAGCAGAACTTAATAAACCATTATAGTAGGAGCATGGAAGAAAGTGTGTAGAAAATACTATGCCAGCATTATTATAATTACCTAAATAAATATAAAAACCTAACTCTTATATTTAACTTTCAAGAGTGGGCAGAAATACAAAATATACAGTGTGGAGACAAAAAAAGTTTAGGAAATTTAATGTGCCAGCTAAGGCATGATCTGAAAGAATTGCTTCCATTGTTAAGCCACTAAGGAGAAGCCTCCAGATTTATACTTGAACAAAGAAAAGAGTGTCCTCAGGACAAGATCTCACCCAGCTGAGCTTCCAACTTATGAAAAGAAGAGAACAAAAGAGTTTTCTGTTCCTAGAAAACCACAACATATAATAGCTGCTGGTAATGTGGACAACAGGAGCCAACATCCATCCCAAGCTGGCAACTGAACTTGGCAGTGTTGTTTACCTGAGGCTGCCTTTAGAGCCATGAAAGATGCAAGAGTAAGGGTGTCATTGATTCTTTTTTCCATGGTTTCAGAGGGCTGCTGAGGCCAGGCAGTGTGTTGCAGTAGAGGCCCTGAGAGGCTATGTGTAAAGCTTTGAAAATGAAGCTTGTTTGGCAATGAAAACACCAAGACATTGGAGATACCAAAGCTATGAGATGTCTTCCAAGGAGAGTTGGATAAAGGGAGTGGTACTAGCCCAAGAGAGAAATGTATGTTACAAACCACAAAGCCAGAGGGTACTGAACCATCTAAGCTCTTCAGAACTAAAGTCCCAGATATTAGATATGGAGTTACAGGATTTGGTTTACAGTCTTGCTTTGGCCCAATATTTCCTCAATATGCCCCCATTTCTCCCTTTGATGTACTCTGTGCAATTATATGTTGGAAATATGTGATTTGCCTTTTGATCTTACAGGGATTTACAGTTATGAAATTTCCTTGAGTCTCAGAAGAGACTCTGGACTCTAGACCTTTGAATAATGTTGAGACTGTTAAGGACTATAGGTACTTTTAATGTTGGACTAAATACGTTTTGCATTATAATATAGTCATGAGTCTTTGGGGGCCAGGGAGTATAGGGTGGTGATTTGAATGAGGCTTTACCCCATAGACTACAAGTATTTGAACACTTGGTCTCCATTTGGGACCTTTATAAGATGTGCACATGCTGGAGGAAACATCATTTGGGGCAGGGTTTGACAGCATAAAGCCTTGCCCACTTCCAGTTGCTCTCTCTGCATCCTGTTCATGCTTGGAGATTTGATCCCTCTGCTTTCTTCTCAGGCTGCCTCCTGCCATGGTTCCCATACTACGATGGACTAATATCCTCTGGAACCATAAACACAATAAACTTTTCCTTCTATAAGCTGCCTTGGTTCTAGTATTTTATCATAACAACAGAAAATTAACTAATACAGTCACCATGGGGTGTCCATCCCCAACTGATCTACGATGCAAATCCTATGCTTAAGGCTCAGGAAACATCACAAAAAAAAGGGGGAAAGAAAGGTTCTAAGAGACAGAGACCAGGACACCTGCAGCTAGAAAATGCCTTCTAGACATGAGAGGGAAACTGCACTCATGAAATTGCCACAATATGAGTCCCTAAAGAAGACCTGCTTAATGACAACACCAGTTGGCATGCCAATGTGGATGAAGACAATTTCATAATGTCTCCCCTGTAGATGAAGAACTATAGGCAACCAATGGCTGCTAAGAGAGGGAGAACCAGATTTCTTCAAGAACAAGCTTGTTAATAAATTATCCAATTCCAAGTGGTCATAAGAAAAACAGTAAATGGATTCAGTAGGTTTTGTGTGTGTGTGTGTGTGTGTGTGTGTGTGTGTGTGTGTGTGTAACAATAATAAACAAGAAGGCATAAAATTGAAAGAGTGGAGAGGGCCTGAAAAGAGTTGGAAGAAGAAAAAGGGGAAGATAGGGTGTAAACACAGTACTCATGTATGAAATTCTCAAAAAAATAAGTAAATGAATAAATAAGAAAACAAGAAAAAAAGAAAATCTACTTGTCACCAGAAAAGCTCCAGTGTTGAAGCCGGGGTCAGATACAAGGTGTCTTATCATTAAAAAAATCTGGGACAGAAGACCCTTCAGATGTGAGGTCAAGCTTTATAGAGAAGTGATGGAATAACACTGACAGAGAAACCAGGTTCTCGGCTAACAGCAGAAGGCAGTGGGAAGGCCATGAGCAAAGACCTACAGTGGTCATCACTAAACAACAGGAGCCAAGGCCGGCAGAGGAGCATAATGACCAGCAATGTAGTTCAGGGTATCTCAAACTATTGCTAACTTCCTGTTTGGCTCTAAATTGGCCCAGGAACACTAACAGGATAGAGAGCATCTGTTGGGTCTTTCAAACAATAGGTGGATTCATGAATTTTGTTGAGTGAAATAAAATTACAGATAATTTCTACGGAGCTTTGTTACTATGCCCTAGGTGATTCAGAATATAACTAATTGGGCTTGCTCACTAGAACAACAAATTATCTTGAAGTGGGTAGTGACAATGAAGACAATACCTAGAGAGATAAGGCATCATGAAGGAAAGAGTGCCCAACCTTGACAACATACTTCAATCTACACAATTTCAGATAATTTCAAGAACTACTTTGTTTTGATTAAAGAATAATGCTTAACAGTTTAATTTTTTTTTTTTTTTGGTCTTTTTTGAGACAGTGTCTCCCTGTAGCCCCAGCTGGCCTGGAACTTGCTATATAGACCAGGCTGGCCTTGAACTCACAGAGATTCACCTGCCTCTGCCTCCCAAGTGCTGGGACTAAAGGCATGCACCACCAAACCTGGCTTAATAGTTTGATCTGTTTAATTAATTTTACTGAGAGTTTTTACTATGTATATTTATTATTATTATTTTATATGTATGAGTGTATTGCCTGAATGTGTATAAGTGCACCCATGTCATACAGTGCCTACAGAGGTCAGAAGACATCAGATCCCCTGGAACTGGAGTTAAGAACAGTTGTTGGCCACAGTGTGAATGCTGGGAATTTAACCTGGGTCCTCTGCAAGAGCAGCTCATTCTCTTAACTGCTGAGTCATCTCTCTCACCCCACGTTTCACCAAATTTTCCCCTCCCCCTTCTTGGGAGACCTGAGCAGCTGCACCCTCTGAGGTTCCAGGGCTGAGAAAACTGACAGGATACCTTCTATTTGTGTTTTATATAGTTTATGACATTGAGGAAAAAGTTATTTACAAAGGCATGAATTCTCATAGGCTTTTTCTTCCCCATATTTGAAATGCGTGCATCATCAGCATGTCCTGCCCACAGTCTCAGCCAACTGTTTGTGTCCTGTGTCCAATATGGAGATGGCTCCACCCCTTTTCCCAGTGTGCTCAGCATCTCTTGGAGTCTTTCAGCATAGGTCTCTAGACCTGCCCACGAACAGTTCGAGCTTTTCAGAGGACACCTACCCAAAATTCGATTTACTGAGCATTTTATAAAAGGGAAATATAGTGTAAATATTATTAGGATAGAGAGATAAAGTATAAAAGTAAAAGTGATGTCATAAGACTTCTTATAAATCTTGCTGCTTAAATGTCCAGTTTTATCTTAATTTCATGTCCATTAAACATTAAAGCTAGGGGTAGAGAGATGGCTCAGTGGTCAAGATCACAGGCTACACTTTTAGAGAACCCAAGTTCAGTTCCCAGCATCCACATCAGGCAGTTCACAGGTACCTGTAACTCCAGTGACTCTGATGTCCTCTTTTGGCCTCTCTATGTACCTGCACACATGTGACAAACATACACACACACAGGTAAATGATAGGTAAAAAGTTGGCGGGGAATGTGCGAATGGAGGAGGAGGCAACAGGACACAGATAAAACTCTCAGCGGGATAGAGCTTTATTTCGCATAGGACACGTTCCCTTCAAGGTCTTGAGCTGGGGTCTCTTTAAAAGGGAGGCTTCTGCTTCCTGCAGAAGGTGGGAAGATGTATTTTTTTTAAAGTTGGGTGGTGGGGAGTGGGAGAGCAGGACTGTTAAAACCTGTCCTCTTTAGAGATCAAAGGGGAAGCCTGCTGTGTTGGCCAAACAGTGGCGAAAAGTCTGCTTCTCTTGACTTCAAAGACCAAGATGCTTATCAGCTAGGTTCCCTTTTCTCAGCAGCATGAGAAGTCCTTGGGATCCTGTTGGTGAGGGGGCAGGGCTGTCTGAACCTTAACAAGTGGCTCACAGCTCCTATCCCCACCCCCAAGCTAGACTTTTCCTTCTTGGTTGTCTGCGTACCCTCACTGATCTGCCTCCAGGGATCAGCTTCCTCATCCTCACAGTCTCCAGCTGCCTGTTTGCCTGAAGCTGCTTCAACATGCCCATCTTCCTCTCCATCCTCCTTCCTCACATCTTGTTCTTCTATTTAATTTTGACTCCTAGGGCCCAGAGGGATGGCTCAGCAATTAAGAGCATATACTGCTTTTCCAGAGGGCCTGAGTTCATGTCAGATGTCTCACAGCCTTCTGTAACTCCAACTCAAGGGACCCAAGCCTCTGGCCTCTGCAGGTTCCTGCATGCACATACACACCCTCCCCTGCAACACATACACATATTAAAAATAAAATAAATGGCGCAGGCCTGTTGTCTCAGCACTTGGGAGGCACAGGCAGGTGAGCCATCATTTAATTTTTTTGGCTAGAACAATAGTGGGTTGCCTCCCTTAGCTGTAAGTGGGCACTACAGTATTGTAGACCAAGATTTGAAGTATTATATCTGAGTAACGTTGTCAATTAGGAACAAAATCACCAATGAGAGATAATTGTCTAAATAACATAAGAACTCACGTTTAATGTCTGGATTGTGTAATCCCCTGAACCCTTAAAATATACTGATGACTTTAATTTTGGTTATACTTTCCTTTTGGGTGTTTACGACCATACTGTTGGCCCAAATAAACCAATTTATTTTTACTCTTAAGGTCATATGAGGATTTGGTGCTCAGGGGTCACATGGGCTTAGGGGGAGCCCCTGGTTCCTCAGGCTTTTCTTTTACCAGCTCCATCTATGTGACGATAAGTCAAAAGGCCTTGCTTGACCTGGGCTTCGCTAGGAAGCATGGAGGAAATGTTTCCTCTGTGTTGACCCTCCTCTTTGCAGACTGGACACTGGTTCAAGTCCTCTTCTGGGGTCTCCATGGCCTCCCTGAACAAGAGGACAGGTGACTCTGCAAAATTATAGGACATTTCAAGAGATGTGCCATAGCCTCTGGAACTTGTTTGACCTTGGAGGGCCGGGAACAAAAATTTGTCCCTTTAAGTCCTTCTGACCAGATTAATATAGGCCTTAGAGTCTGGCTATTAAACATCCAACAAGGTTACTTACACCAACCTGGTACATTAATTACCATGTACTATGTAGATAGAGCTTGGGCAACATCCTTAAATAAACCTTGACTAGACATCCTTAGACTAGTCGACTAAGCTGTGACCTTAGACATTTCAAGATTTTCTACACATTATCCTTGTCTCATCCTTGTTATAACAACCTTACACAGACCATCACCTGCCCAGTTCTCTCATTTCTCTGTCAATTCTGGAAATATTCAGCCATCATAATTTTCACACATAAATCCTTCTTTAAAAATATCTCCATTCTCATATCCTTCCAACATCCTCCAATTTTCCATTTTCCTTTTTTAATAACCATGAGACACAATAACATTAGCAAACAAATTTTTCATCTGTTGTGAGACTTCTTTTCCTGGGGATACTAAGCAATGTTTTTCCCCTTTTCAGGTTGTGATGTCAAACCAATGTTTGATTACATTCAAGTTTTTCTGGGGAACCAGTGAATTTACTGAGCTTACTTACAACCAATGAATTTACTGAGCTTACTTACAGAGATGACTGAGGAGTTCCTGAGGCGTAGAGGTGACCTGAGAGTACTTACATTGGAATTTCTCTTCTTAGCCTTTTTAGATAATATACTTTAGTCTTTCCCAATTTCAGGAGACCATGTGATCAGGGTCAAATTACATACAGTTGGCTGGGAAGAGCAGCTGGATACTCAGGTGAGGGTCCAATGACCCTGTTTACCCCTCCTCCTTTAATTAAAGAATATGGTACTCAAGTCAACAAATCCAATTGTGATGATCTTTTGTTAGTGGACACAGCTGAAGTCATGAAGATGGTAGTTGTTTGACTCAGAAGAAAGTAGTGTGTAGCATCATCTTATTAAAAGAATATGGAATCTAAATTATATACGTAAGATAATGTAATAAGTTAATATTACCCATGTACATATTGTGTTTTATAAGTTTTTAGGTAAATCTTTTACCTTATGTAGTTTAGAGAGTGCTCTACCAAAACCTTGCTTTAGGTGCATAAACATTATCAAATTGATGTTTACAACCTCCAGTATAATCAATTAAGGAAAACTGTGCTATAACCCTGTTTAGACTTTATAACTGTTGGAGTGGGAGAGATGGGAAGTGTATCTGGTCCATGAGGGGATGCAGGGGCAGGGGTTTCAGAGGCAGGGTCAGGAATCAAAGTAGAAGTTAGATACAGAAGGGATAAACAGGTTATTCGAGCTAGAAGCCAGAATAGGGGAGATTAGGAAATATTTGGCAAGGAGGTGTTTAAGGTTTTGGTTTTTTTAGAGGAAAATTAGTGGAAGAAGAGCAGATGATGGACTTAGAGTGGCACTGGAGAGAGGGAAGGTCGTGGCATGGAGAGGGAGTTCGAGTTGGAGAAAGGAGGCTAGATGGGTTGGGCCCTGGAATGGGAGGCAAGGGAGAGTATAGCAAGGGGAGAGCATGGGGAGGATTTGAGTGTGCCTCAGGCTGGGGAGCAGGAGGAGGTTGGGGATGGGTCCTAATTGGAGGCAGTTCATTGGCTATGGTAGGATCAAAAGCTGAGGTGGAGGGGTAGGGAGGAGGAGGAGGGGCGGAGGCCCCTGGTGGGTTGGGATCCCATGAAACTGACTTAGCCAGAAGAACCTGATAGGAAGAACATGGGACACAGAGGGAGGGATTAGCACAGAGATCAAAGAAAGCTTGGATGTATGGTAATTCGGACAGGGATTAGCACAGAGATCAAAGAAAGCTTGGATGTATGGTAATTCGGACTGTTTACTGTTACCATGACAGAAATTTTCCAAATCTCTCAAAATATCTCTCAAAATATTGAAGTTTAAGGTTCCAGTGTCTGGCCAAACAGAGTCATTATCTAACTCATACTGAGGCCAGGCAGTGGTACACAGTAACTTCAGGCGTTTTGGCCTGATTGTATCCGAAAGTCCTAGTTGTTTTAAGGATTTAAGAAGGCAAGCAAGAGGTGTGAGAGCCTGAGACTTTGAGTGGGTGTTTCCCAAAGTGAAAGATTAAGTAGAGTGAAGAGGAGATATAAAAAGAACCCAGCAAGCTGGTAGGAGGTAGAGACAGAACCAAGCAGATGGGAGACAAAGAAAATCCACTCTCCATAGGGAGTGGAAGCAGGATCATGAGTCTGGGCAGGAAAGTGCAGCAGATGAGGAAGAGAGAGAGATGGGATGGGAGTAGGAGGAAAAGGGATTTGGCATTGGTCACGCAAAACGAGAGCAAGGAGAACCAGACATCAAACAAAGCATCCTTTTTTTTGTTGCTCGGGTTCTAGTTATTATTTTTGAGTTATTTCCAAGTCCCAGAGGGTGGCATCCTGCAATTAGATCAGGGAGAGGAAAGGCTAGACCCTGTCCTGAACAGGAAGTAGTGTGTGTTCCTATCTCTGGAATAGCGTCCTATATCCAGAGAAAGGAAAGAGGTTTCTGACACAAGTGTGATTTTGAGGCAAGTGAGAGGAGTGGAAAACCCTGCAATGAGAGCATGGCGTCACCAGCCAGTAGATGGAGACAAAGTACAAGGAATGGGATGGGAGAAAAGTGGAAAAAACGCAGTGAGCCAGAAGGGAGGGAAGTTTGTGGAACAAGTTGATCCTGAGGTTTATTTAGTAGAGGCTGAGGGAAGATGAGACCCAGAAGGGTGGTGGTTTAGTAGAGGTTTAGTAGAGCCCCAGAAGGGTAGTGGTGAGAGAGAGAGAAAGAGAGAGAGAGAGAAGGAGAGAGAGGAGAGAGAGAGAGAGATAGGGAGAGAGGTACTTAAAATTAATTTATATATTTAGTACCGGGAACCATGTTGTAGATTAAAGAGAGAATATTTTGGCTAAAAAAAAATTTTGGTGTTAATTTAACATTTTTAGTTTGTATGAGATTTTACTTAAAAATTAGTATGATACCAAGTAAATTAATTTTAAGAAGCATCAATTTGTTGACTG
>NW_008333889.1:1545370-1546335 GCF_000622305.1 Nannospalax galili
AGGATTTTAATCAACCAGTTTAGATGCCATTTTGTATAGGTAATTAGTGGCATAAAGAAAGAGTTATGTTTCCATATAGATTTGAGGTAACATCTTTTTCCTTTTTAAGAGCTAAATAACTGAAAGAAGTTAATAAAATCTTGTCAATCTAAGAACATAAATCAGGGGAGATAGGAAGGACAAAAGGAAACATTAACAGATTAGGTTAAGAATAAATAAAATGTAAATAGTACTGAAAATAATTCCATTAGCTAGTTTTATTATAGTCAGTAATATCCTCTGTTGAAATTAATTTACACCTTAGCAGTTCTTGACTGCATAGTGCCTTTACTCTTAGGCTGTTTTGTTGTTCTCCTCCTTGTCACAGGGTCAAGGGGCCAGCTTGAACCTGGAAAAGTCTTGGAGAACACATTTTGAGATAATAGACTTGAGTCTGAAGTGGGAAGGTCAATATCATCTTCAGAGCCAGCGTCTCAGTGAGCTCAAACAGCACGTGACATTTTACCAACCTAATTAATATTACCCTGACAGTATAACTAGAAAGCACTCAGGGAATGATGGATCAGGAACATAAGCAAACAGAGCATCTGAGTATCAGAGAGGGAAATAACTCTGTTTCAGAGAAAAAGAGGCTTAGAATCACAATGTAGAAAGGGGAGGAGTTAAGACCAGTAGAGATGGTGTCTCAAGCCTCTTATTTAAGTAGACTATTTCTTTTTACCTCTCATTGTTGTAACTATGTATTGGTAGTAGCTTATCTCCTGTAAGGTTTTGGCCCTGTAGTACAACAAATTTTCATCTGCTTCATAGGTCTAGTCATCACAAAGTGTCAGCTCCCTTTGCACCTTGAAGGCAAATGGCTAGAAAAACTTTAAGTTCCCTTTAGAAACTAGCAAATATACTATGCAAAATGGTAGGATTTAAAATATTCATTTTTAGAAATTAGCAAATACCATATAAAAGAT